>NC_048591.1:27822500-28015000 GCF_013265735.2 Oncorhynchus mykiss | reverse complement strand
AGTGGTTTGTTTGCAGTAATTCCACCATGAAGGCCTGATTCACACAGTCTCCTCTGAACAGTTGATGTTGAGATGTGTCTGTTACTTGAACTCTGTGAAGCATTTATTTGGGCTGCAATTTCTAAGACTGGTAACTCGAATGAACTTGTCCTCTGCAGCAGAGGTAACTCTGGGTCTTCCTTTCCTGTGGCCGTCCTCGTGAGACAGTTTCATCATAGCGTTTGATGGTTTTTGCGACTGCACTTGAAGAAACAAGTTCTTGAAATTTCTGGATTGACTGACCTTCATGTCTTAAAGTAATGATGGACTGTCATTTCTCTGCTTATTTGAGCTGTTCTTTTAACAAATATAGGGCTATCTTCTGTATACCACCCTAACCTTGTCACAACACAACTGATTGTCTCAAACGCATTAAGTAAAGAAATTCCACAAATTAACTTTTAACAAGGCACACCTGTTAATTGAAATGCATTCCAGGTGACTACCTCATGAAGCTGTTTGAGAGAATACCAAGAGTGTGCAAAGCTGTCATCAAGGCAAAGGGTCGCTACTTTGAAGAATCTCAAATGTAAAATATATTTTGATTTGTTTAACACTTTTTTGTTAACTACATGATTCCATGTGTTATTACATATTTTTTATGTCTTCACTATTATTCTACAACGTATAAAATAGTAAAAATAAAGAAAGACCCTGGAATGAGTAGGTGTTTCCAAACGTTTGACTGGTATGGTATGTTTCCCATGCCAATAAAGCCCCTTGAATTTGAATTGCGAGAGAAAGGGAGGGGCAGAGAGAGAAGGATGGGAGATGAGGTCGAGGAGGTGATAGGGACTGAGATAGACAGAGAGAGAGATGAAGGATGGGAGATGAGGTCGAAGAGGAGATAGGGACTGAGATAGACAGAGAGAGAGATGAAGGATGGGAGATGAGGTCGAGGAGGAGATAGGGACTGAGATAGACAGAGAGAGAGATGAAGGATGGGAGATGAGGTCGAGGAGGTGATAGGGACTGAGATAGACAGAGAGAGAGATGAAGGATGGGAGATGAGGTCGAGGAGGTGATAGGGATTGAGATAGACAGAGAGAGAGATGAAGGATGGGAGATGAGGTCGAGGAGGTGATAGGGACTGAGATAGACAGAGAAAGAGAGATGAAGTCGAGGAGGTGATAGGGACTGAGATAGACAGAGAAAGAGAGATGAAGGATGGGAGATGAGGTCGAGGAGGTGATAGGGACTGAGATAGACAGAGAGAGAGATGAAGGATGGGAGATGAGGTCGAGGAGGTGATAGGGACTGAGATAGACAGAGAGAGATGAAGGATGGGAGATGAGGTCGAGGAGGTGATAGGGACTGAGATAGACAGAGAGAGAGATGAAGGATGGGAGATGAGGTCGAGGAGGTGATAGGGACTGAGATAGACAGATGGGTAGAGCAGGCCTGTAGATGAATGTACGTACTCTGTAGATAGGACGGTTGGTATTGTGGAGGAGACTCTTCATGGTAAACTACACTCTGAATGATGCCATGCACTGGGTTCAGCAAGTTGGTATCCTGGCACATAGACAGCAGCGTGTTGATTTTAGAGTCCAGCAGGTTGTGGCTGAGGAGAGGAGGAAACACATTAAGATCAACATCGGCTAGGTAGGTAGGCCACAATCATTAGACACCACACTCCGCATCACCCTTTCCCAGTGACCTTGTCAACACATATCATGACAGGACTCTAACACACTGGTGAATAACTAGGCCTCATACGAGACAGTTACAAGTTAAACTATATTTTGAAGCCGTGACATTTTGCTGGTAGAGAGAGTGCTACCTCAAATGAAACTACAAACAACCGCCCACATATAACGTATGCATGTGTGGGCTAATGACTTTCTGACTCACAGGGACTCCACTATTAAACCCTAAAATAAACTGAACACAAACTACATTTCTAGCTAGGTCAACCACACTACAACTCCCAGGATGAATTTGAGGCAGGACAGGACCCCTCTCAGAAGATCAGTGGTCTTTCCTCACCCCAAAAAAACAACTACCTTGGGCCAAAACAGAGAGCTATCCAACTTTCAAGCTCTCAAATAATTTCCCAAAGTGTTCTCCATTCTCTAGGTTTGCTTATGGAAAAAGTAGGGCTTAGGCTATGTATTTGGTTTTGCCTGGGAGATTATCGGCATGTTAACTTACACGACGGGAAAAACCTTAGGGAAGACGACGCTAGCTTCAGCTAGATACTCGTACAGGATCCTCTGGTCAAAGTCGTCTGTGGTGTACTTGACCTGGGTGGCCTTGGACAGAGAAACAGAGCGCATGCGTTTACAGACTGAACCAGTTATATACAGTAGAAAGCTGTAAACTATGTTGCTGCCTCCCTATGTGCATTCATGATGACTAATTAGACAGTAGCAGTAACTAGTGGTCCACTGAGTATGTTACATATACAGTACCGGTCAAAAGTTTGGACACACCTACTCATTCCAGGGTTTTTCTTTATTTTTAAACTGGTTGAGAGAATGCCAAGAGTGTGCAAAGCTGTCATCAAGGCAAAGGGTGGCTACTTTGAAGAATCTCAAATATAAAATATATTTTGATTTGTTTAACACTTTTTTGGTTACTACATGATTCCATGTGTTATTTCATAGTTTTGATGTCTTCACTATTATTCTACAATGTAGAAAATAGTACAAATAAAGAAAAACCCTTGAATGATTAGGTGTGTCCAGACTATTGACTGTTACATATGGTTTGTTTATTTTATTACCCACTTTATAAGTACATCTTATTTTATTACCCGCTTTATAAGTACTTCTTATTTTATTACTCGCTTTATAAGTACTTCTTATTTTATTACTCGCTTTATAAGTACTTCTTATTTTATTACCCACTTTATAAGTACTTCTTATTTTATTACTCACTTTATAAGTACATCTTATTTTATTACCAGCTTTATAAGTACTTCTTATTTTATTACCCACTTTATAAGTACTTCTTATTTTATTACCCGCTTTATAAGTACATCTTATTTTATTACCCGCTTTATAAGTACTTCTTATTTTACTACTCGCTTTATAAGTCTTCTTATTTTATTACCCGCTTTATAAGTACATCTTATTTTATTACCCGCTTTATAAGTACATCTTATTTTATTACCCGCTTTATAAGTACTTCTTATTTTATTACCCACTTTATAAGTACTTCTTATTTTATTACCCGCTTTAAGTACATCTTATTTTATTACCCGCTTTATAAGTACATCTTATTTTATTACCCGCTTTATAAGTACATCTTATTTTATTACCAGCTTTATAAGTACTTCTTATTTTATCACCCACTTTATAAGTACTTCTTATTTTATTACCCGCTTTATAAGTACATCTTATTTTATTACCCGCTTTATAAGTACTTCTTATTTTACTACTCGCTTTATAAGTCTTCTTATTTTATTACCCGCTTTATAAGTACATCTTATTTTATTACCCGCTTTATAAGTACATCTTATTTTATTACCCGCTTTATAAGTACTTCTTATTTTATTACCCACTTTATAAGTACTTCTTATTTTATTACCCGCTTTAAGTACATCTTATTTTATTACCCGCTTTATAAGTACATCTTATTTTATTACCCGCTTTATAAGTACATCTTATTTTATTACCCGCTTTATAAGTACTTCTTATTTTATTACCCACTTTATAAGTACTTCTTATTTTATTACCCGCTTTATAAGTACATCTTATTTTATTACCCGCTTTATAAGTACTTCTTATTTTACTACTCGCTTTATAAGTCTTCTTATTTTATTACCCGCTTTATAAGTACATCTTATTTTATTACCCGCTTTATAAGTACTTCTTATTTTATTACCCACTTTATAAGTACTTCTTATTTTATTACCCGCTTTAAGTACATCTTATTTTATTACCCGCTTTATAAGTACATCTTATTTTATTACCCGCTTTATAAGTACATCTTATTTTATTACCCGCTTTATAAGTACTTCTTATTTTATTACTCGTTTTATAAGTACTTCTTATTTTATTACCCACTTTATAAGTACTTCTTATTTTATTACCCGCTTTATAAGTACATCTTATTTTATTACCCGCTTTATAAGTACTTCTTATTTTACTACTCGCTTTATAAGTCTTTTTATTTTATTACCCGCTTTATAAGTACATCTTATTTTATTACCCGCTTTATAAGTACATCTTATTTTATTACCCGCTTTATAAGTACTTCTTATTTTATTACCCGCTTTATAAGTACATCTTATTTTATTACCCGCTTTATAAGTACATCTTATTTTATTACCCGCTTTATAAGTACTTCTTATTTTATTACCCACTTTATAAGTACTTCTTATTTTATTACCCGCTTTATAAGTACATCTTATTTTATTACCCGCTTTATAAGTACTTCTTATTTTACTACTCGCTTTATAAGTCTTCTTATTTTATTACCCGCTTTATAAGTACATCTTATTTTATTACCCGCTTTATAAGTACATCTTATTTTATTACCCGCTTTATAAGTACTTCTTACTTTATTACCCACTTTATAAGTACTTCTTATTTTATTACCCGCTTTAAGTACATCTTATTTTATTACCCGCTTTATAAGTACATCTTATTTTATTACCCGCTTTATAAGTACATCTTATTTTATTACCCGCTTTATAAGTACTTCTTATTTTATTACTCGCTTTATAAGTACTTCTTATTTTATTACCCACTTTATAAGTACTTCTTATTTTATTACCCGCTTTATAAGTACATCTTATTTTATTACCCGCTTTATAAGTACTTCTTATTTTACTACTCGCTTTATAAGTCTTTTTATTTTATTACCCGCTTTATAAGTACATCTTATTTTATTACCCGCTTTATAAGTACATCTTATTTTATTACCCGCTTTATAAGTACTTCTTATTTTATTACCCGCTTTATAAGTACATCTTATTTTATTACCCGCTTTATAAGTACATCTTATTTTATTACCCGCTTTATAAGTACTTCTTATTTTATTACCCACTTTATAAGTACTTCTTATTTTATTACCCGCTTTATAAGTACATCTTATTTTATTACCCGCTTTATAAGTACTTCTTATTTTACTACTCGCTTTATAAGTCTTCTTATTTTATTACCAGCTTTATAAGTACTTCTTATTTTACTACCCGCTTTATAAGTCTTCTTATTTTATTACCCGCTTTATAAGTACTTCTTATTTTACTACCCGCTTTATAAGTACTTCTTATTTTACTACCCGCTTTATAAGTACTTCTTATTTTATTACCCGCTAGCACAAGCATTTCGCTACACTCGCATTAACATCTGCTAACCATGTGTATGTGACAAATAAAATTTGATAGGTACTTCTTATTTTATTACCCACTTTGTAAGTACATCTTATTTTGCCAGGTGTGAGTTTCTGTGTGTGTATGTGTTCTTCCCCTCACCAGCACAGTGAGAAGCAGGGCCTGGACTTTGGGGTCAGTCAGCACCTCCTCGTCCAGTAGGACGTTGGACTCTGTCACAGACACCTTGCGGAGGTGGGAGTGGCCCATTCTTTGGCTGTCTATCTCGTAGGCGTTCTCGGTCACACACCTCACCTTAGGCGGGGTGGTGACTCCAGACTCCGTATCTGGTCTCTTTGGTGCTTTGGAGTCCGATATCAAGTGATCAAAACTCTTCCTGTAGTCTGGAGAAATACACCACAGACAGTGTCGAGGTAATGATTGAAGAGGGTGAGGAGAGGGTCTAGGGAATAAGATTGTGAGTGGTGACATGGATCTTACACCAGCTGTGTATTTCTTGAGATGTAACTTACACTGTAGTCAATGTTGCCTGATCATAGTCAGCATGAGCAGGGCTTCCAAGCATACAAAGTATACACCCAATAAAACGGCTCGCATGATACACCTCTGGTGCAGCAGTATAAATATATATACTTTAATTTAACCTTTAACTACAGTGGCAAGAAAAAGTATGTGAACCCTTTGGAATTACCTGGGGTTCTGAATAAATTGGTAATCAAATTTGATCTGATCTTTATCTAAGTCACAACAATAGACAGTGTGCTTAAACTAATAACACACAAATTCTATTTTCTTGTCTTGTCTATACAGAATATATCATTTAAACATTCACAGCGTAGGTTGGAAAAAGTATGTGAACCCCAAGGCTAATGACTTCTCCAAAAGCTAATTGGAGTCAGGAGTCAGCTAACCTGGAGTCCAATCAATGAGATGAGATTGGAGATGTTGGTTAGAGCTGCCTTGCCCTATGAAAAACATTCACAAAATTTGAGTTTGCTATTCCCAAGAAGCATTGCTTGATGTGAACCACGCCTCAAACAAAAGAGATCTCAGAAGACCTAAGATTAAGAATGGTTGACTTGCATAAAGCTGGAAAGGGTTACAAAAGTATGTTTAAAAGCCTTGACGTTCATCAGTCCATGGTAAGACAAATTGCCTATTAATGGAGAAAGTTCAGCACTGTTGCTACTCTCCCTAGGAGTGGCCGTCTTGCAAGGATGACCGCAAGAGCACAGCTCACAATGCTCAATGAGGTTGAGAAGAATTCTAGTGTGTCAGCTGAAGACTTACAGAAATCTTTGGAACATGCTAACATCTCTGTTGACGAGTCTACGATACGTAAAACAATAAAAACAAGAATGGTGATCATGGGAAGACACCACGGAAGAAGCTCCTGCTATCCAAAAAAAACATTGCTGCAATGCTGCAAGTCTGAAGTTCGCGAAAGTGCACCTGGATGTTCCACAGCGCTACTGGCAAAATATTCTATGGACAGATGAAACTAGAGTTCAGTTGTTTGGAAGGAAGACAACACTATGTGTGGAGAAGAAAAGGCACAGCACACCAACCTCAAAACCTCATCCCAAATGTAAAGTATGGTGGAGGGAACATCATGGTTTGGGGCTGCTTTGCTACCTCAGGGCTTGGGCAGCTTGCAATCAGACAGGAAAATGAATTTCCTAGTTTATCAAGACATTTTTCAGGAGAATGTTAGGCTATCTGTCCGCCAATTGAAGCTCAATAGAAGTTGGGTGATGCAAAAGGACAATGACCCAAAACACAGAAGTAAATCAACAACAGAATGGCTTCAACAGAAGAAAATGCTTATTCTGGAGTGGCCCAGTCCAAAGTCCTGACCTCAACCCAACTGAGATGCTGTGGCATGAGCTCAAGAGAGCTGTTCACACCAGACATCCCAAGAATATTGCTGAACTGAAACAGTTAAGAGGAATGGTCCAAAATTCCTCCTGACCGTTGTGCAGGTCTGATCTGCAACTACAGAAAACATTTGGTTGAGGTTATTGCTGCCAAAGGAGGGTCAACCAGTTATTAAATCCAAGGGTTCACATACATTTCCCACCCTGCATTGTGAATGTTCACACTGTGTGTGCAATAAAAGACATGAAAACGTATAATCGTTTGTGTGTTATTCGTTTCAGAAGACTGTGTTTGTCTATTGTTGTGACCTAGATGAAGATCAGATCAAATTCTATGACCAATTTATGCAGAAATCCAGGTATTTCCAAAGAGTTCACATACTTTTTCTTGCCACTCTAGGCAAGTCAGTTAGAAAAAAATATTATTTACAATGACGGCCTACCCAGGCCAAACCCGGATGACGATGGGCCAATTGTGCTACACCCTATGGGCCTCCCAATCATGGCGCGATATGATACAGCCTGGATTCGAACCAGGGACTGTAGTGACGCCTCTTGCACTGAGATGCAGTGCCTTAGACCACTGCGCTACTCGGGAGCCCAAAAAACAATGCTAAGGGGAACTCTTAGACAACATTAACAGTGTTGTTTAGCAGCAACGTTATAGTTACCCAGCAGCTTCTTGGTGTTGGCATGGGACGCCTGGCCCATGTCCAGGCTCATGGACTTGCGTGTACGGGGGCTGATCTGCCCCACCGTGGGGTAGTAGGCATTCAGATAGCGCTCTGACACCTTGGGAGACGCCCACGGCTGGCACTCTCTCAGTGTCCTGAGGGGAGGAGATGGGGGCTACAGGTAAGGATAGAACTATTCAAGCTTGATTGTAAATATATTTACCAACAACATGTATTACAGAAAATGACTGACGCAAGAGAGAGAGAGGAGAGAGAGAGAAAGGGAAGGGGCAGAGAGAGAGGAGAGAGAGAGAGAAAGGGATGGGGCAGAGAGAGAGGAGAGAGAGAGAAAGGGACAGGGCAGAGAGAGAAGAGAGAGAGAGAAAGGGAAGGGGCAGAGAGAGAGGAGAGAGAGAGAAAGGGACGAGGCAGAGAGAGAGGAGAGAGAGAGAAAGGGACGGGGCAGAGAGAGAGGAGAGAGAGAGAAAGGGACGGGGCAGAGAGAGAGGAGAGAGAGAGAAAGGGACGGGGCAGAGAGAGAGGAGAGAGAGAGAAAGGGACGGGGCAGAGAGAGAGGAGAGAGAGAGAAAGGGACGGGGCAGAGAGAGAGGAGAGAGAGAGAAAGGGACGGGGCAGAGAGAGAGGAGAGAGAGAGAAAGGGACGGGGCAGAGAGAGAGGAGAGAGAGAGAAAAAGGGACGGGGCAGAGAGAGAGGAGAGAGAGAGAAAGGGAAGGGGCAGAGAGAGAGGAGAGAGAGAGAAAGGGACGGGGCAGAGAGAGAGGAGAGAAAGGGACGGGGCAGAGAGAGAGGAGAGAGAGAGAGAAAGGCAAGGGGCAGAGAGAGAGGAGAGAGAGAGAAAGGGACGGGGCAGAGAGAGAGGAGAGAGAGAGAAAGGGAAGGGGCAGAGAGAGAGGTATATTTACCAACAACATGTATTACAGAAAATGACTGACGCAACTTTGGAAAAGATGAAACCTATTCAGGTTCTAAGTGTCTGATGTAGAGAGCGCCTCACCTGAAGCTGGGGTCAGTGTGGTGCAAAGAATAGGTATCCATGGGAACGTTCTCCATGCCCATCTCAGACAGCAACAGAGACTTCCTGTGTTTTAGACTGCAGCGACTACGCACCTCCTCTGACACTGTGAGCAGGGCTGAACACACACATTCAGTCACACACAGACACACACCAGAGCAGTGAAAACCAGTGATGGGATCATTGCAGAAACATTTATGAAGAGGCGACAATTCCTTATTTTACATGATAAAAAAAAAAAAAAAACGTATATTTATTCACGGAAAATTAACATTCCAAATAAAACAAGGACTGCTGCCTCCCCCCCACCCACCCCCCTCCTTCTCCATGGCTGACGTGAGTAAAACATTTAAATGTGTTAACCCTCGCAAGGCAGCTGGCCCAGACGGCATCCCTAGCCACGTCCTCAGAGCATGCGCAGACCAGCTGGCTGGTGTTTTTACAGACATATTCAACCAATCCCTATCCAATCCCTAAAAACAGCACTGTGTCTCACTTTTTATTGATCTCTCGAAGGCTTTTGATACAGTTGATCATGCTATACGAAGGCAGAGACTGTCGAGTGTAGGTCTTTCAGGGCATGCAGTTGCATGGTTTGCTAACTATCTGTCTGATTGAACTCAGTGCACTCAATTTGATGGGCTTATTTATGTCTGTTAAATTAAAGGAGGCTAGTATCAGCTACATTTATGCCTTTACTAGACTATGGGGATATTTTATATATGAATGCTTCCGCTCAGTGTTTGAGATCAATTGACACCCGTTACCATGGCACTTTGAGATTTATTTTAAAACTACAAAACCCTTACGCACCACTGCACTTTGTATACCAGGGTTGGCTGGCCTTCTCTAGTCACTCATAGGTTCAGTCACTTGTATACTTTTATTTGCAAAGCCATTTTGGGTCTACTACCTTTTTATTTGGGCATTTTTATTGTTCAGAAATGTGGTGGGTACTCTCGTCGTTCGCTGGATTTTATCCTGCTAACTGTTCCAAATGTCTGAACTGAATTTGGTAAAAGGGCTTTTATGTACTCTGCGCCATCGTCTTGGAACGCCTTACAAAATAGTTTTAAACTGGAAGAACTTGTCCCGATTGGTATTTTTAAAGTCACTGATGAATGATCTTGAGACTGATTCCCTGACCTGTCAATGTTTTTAATATGCTGTTTTTGATTTTGTTATACTCTTGTGAATTCTATGGTTTTTACTAGATTACTTGTAGTTTTTCATGTTGTTTGTCTGTCATTTTTGTAATGACTTGGTGCTGCCCATCTTGGCCAGGATGCTCTTGAAAAAGAGATTTTAAATCCCAATGAGCCCTTCCTGGTTAAATAAAGGTTAAATAAAATCAATAAATCCCAGTCTGCTGTCCCCACTTGCTTCAAGACGGCCACCATTGTTCATGTTCCCAAGAAAGCTAAGTTAACTGAACTAAATTACTATCGCCCCATTGCACTCGCTTCTGTAATCATGAAGTGCTTTGAGAGACTAGTCAAGGATCATATCACCTCGATCCTACCCGGCCACCATAGACCCAATTCAGTTTGCATAAACTGAATGTAAGAATGCTGTTCATTGAACATAGCTCAGCATTCAGCACCTTAGTACCCACCAAGCTCATCATTAAGCTTGAGACCCTGGGTCTGAACCCTGCCCTGTGCAACTGGGTCCTGGACTTCCTGACGGGCCGCTCCCAGGTCGTGATGGTAGGAAACAACACCTCCACTTTGCTGACCCTCAACACAGGGGCCCCACGAGGGTGCGTGCTCAGCCCCCTCCTGTACTCCTTGTTCACACACGACTGTGAGGCCATGCACGCCTCCAACTCAATCATCAAGTTTGCAGACGACACAACAGTAGTGGGCTTGATTACCAACAACGACGAGACAGCCTACAGGGACGAGGTGAGGGCTCTGGGAGTGTGTTGTCAGGAAAACAACCTCTCACTCAACGTCAACAAAACAAAGGAGATGATCGCGAACTTCAGGAAACAGCAGAGAGAGCAAGCACCCCCCTCTCCAAATTGACGGGACAGCAGTGGTGAAGGTGGAAAGTTTTAAGTTCCTCGGCGTACACATCACAGACAAACTGAAATGGTCCACACAGACAGTGTGGCGAAGAAGGCGCAACAGCGCCTCTTCAACCTCAGGAGGCTGAAGAAATTTGGCTTGTCACCCAAAACCCTGACAAATTTTTACAGATGCACAATTGAGAGCAACCTTTCGGGCTGTATCACAGCCTGGTACGGCAACTGCAACACCCTCAACCGCAAGGCTCTCCAGAGGGTGGTGCTGTCTGCACAACGCATCACCGGGGCAAACTACCTGCCCTCCAGGACACCTACACCACCCGATGTCATAGGAAGGCCAAAAAGATCACCAAGGACAACAACCACCCGAGCCACTGCCTGTTCACACTGCTACCATCCAGAAGGCGAGGTCAGTACAGGTGCAACAACGCTGGGACCGAGAGACTGAAAAACAGCTTCTATCTCAAGGCCATCAGACTGTTAAATAGCCACCACTAACACAGAGAGGCTGCTGCCTACATACAGACTTGAAATCATTGGTCACTTTAATAAATGGATCACTAGTCACTTTATACAATGCCACTGTGTGCATTAGGTAGTTGTTGGGGAATTGTTAGATTACTTGTTAGATATTACTGCACTGTCACAACCAGAAGCATTTTGCTACACTCGCATTAACATCTGCTAACCATGTGTATGTGACCAATAAAACTTGATTTGATGAATTTTTTTATTTTTATAAACTGACCTACAGGCACCAGGAAATCAAGATACAAGGAATTTTGCAGGTTATTCCAACAATGGGAGGCACAATATGACAGACCATCATATCTGTTTTACAAACATGTTTTTACAGCAACACACTGCTTGCTATCCAAATAGCACATTGCAGATCCAGTGAGTTGACACAGAGGTCTGGTGTGGGTGAGTGGAGTCAGTGTGTAGGAGACTTGACTGGAACTGACCTGCCAGGTAGGCCACGCTTTGGCTGTTGACCTCAAACTTGTCACAGTTGAGGTGTTTTCCCACCAGGGCCAGCAGCGTGTGGAGGATACGCACTGTCCGAGCCACCGTGGTGGGGGACGGGTGTCTGAAGCCTTCAAATAGACACACACAGGAGAAGGAAAACAGAGTGGCACGTTAGTCACAGCCATACACACATAGCCATACACCACTCTACTGCTAGCTTGGTACATTTTAGCACGGCCACATTAATTCAACACGGTTAGCATTAAAACACATCAAGACCTACAGAGTACACAACATTAAATGCAGCTAGTGACAAGTAGACTACACCAACAACTGCTGCCAAGCTCTTTGTCACTGCAGGACAAGGGCACCTAGTCAATAGAGCCAGTTTGAGTCTCTGACAGTGGGGAAGACAGGTTTTCATCAGCGGCTCAGCAAGTCAGGCCAATGTCTTTCATCCATCTATTCTTTATCTAGCTAGAATAGACCCAAACAAATACCATAATTTCAAACATTTTATGAATGTTTACTTAAGCGATAGTGACAGAGAAGCTGGGGTTTATATGATACTCAGTACTGTCACAGGAATGGAATCTGCTCTGGCTGAGACTCAGTCAGGTGCCCTGTGTCCTCTCCCTTACCTTTCAGCAGGTGTCCTGTGTCCTCTCCCTTACCTTTCAGCAGGTGTCCTGTGTCCTCTCCTTACCCTTCAGCAGGTGTCCTGTGTCCTCTCCTTACCTTTCAGCAGGTGTCCTGTGTCCTCTCCTTACCTTTCAGCAGGTGTCCTGTGTCCTCTCCCTTACCCTTCAGCAGGTGTCCTGTGTCCTCTCCCTTACCCTTCAGCAGGTGTCCTGTGTCCTCTCCTTACCCTTCAGCAGGTGTCCTGTGTCCTCTCCTTACCTTTCAGCAGGTGCCCTGTGTCCTCTCCCTTACCTTTCAGCAGGTGTCCTGTGTCCTCTCCCTTACCTTTCAGCAGGTGTCCTGTGTCCTCTCCCTTACCTTTCAGCATGTGTCCTGTGTCCTCTCCCTTACCTTTCAGCAGGTGCCTTGTGTCCTCTCCTTACCTTTCAGCAGGTGCCCTGTGTCCTCTCCCTTACCTTTCAGCAGGTGACCTGTGTCTCCTCCCTTACCTTTCAGCAGGTGCCCTGTGTCCTCTCCCTTACCTTTCAGCAGGTGCCCTGTGTCCTCTCCCTTACCTTTCAGCAGGTGCCCTGTGTCCTCTCCTTACCTTTCAGCAGGTGCCTTGTGTCCTCTCCTTACCTTTCAGCAGGTGCCTTGTGTCCTCTCCTTACCTTTCAGCAGGTGTCCTGTGTCCTCTCCTTACCTTTCAGCAGGTGCCCTGTGTCCTCTCCCTTACCTTTCAGCAGGTGTCCCACCAGTGCGAAGTTGAAGTTGGAGCTGAAGTTGAGGCCCACAAAGTGGTCCATCTGTTTACAATGCCACTCCAGAGGACGCCTGATCTCCATAAACACCTCCTCTGGACTCTTGATTGGGGGGAAACAAATAAATATGTTCATTTAGCAGATACTTCTTTACACATATTCAGCATATAAATGTGATGAATATGTTGAATTCTTTGAACCGAAAAGTGACTGTGTGTGTGTCTGTGGTTAAGGTGTGTAAATGATTTTAGAACTGCCGGGTACATTCTTCGTAACCTGGTTGTGTACAGCTTTCATGGAAATATGAACAAATGCAATGTTTCACTTTTTCTGATGTCGGGGTCCCTCTAGGAAAAGTAATCCAACTTAAAGTTGAAAAAATATAATTTCGGTGTTTTTCTCTGCTGTTAAACATAGTGGCGGGTCATTTTTAACCCTTAAGACAACACAGGGGTTAAAAGGCTAATTGATCATTAGAAAACCCTTTTGCAATTATGTTAGCACAGCTGAAAACACTTGTCCTATTAGAGAAGCAATCAACGGGTCTTCTTTAGACTAGTTGAGTATCTAGAGCATCAGCATTTGTGGGTTCGATTACAGGCTCAAAATGGCCAGAAACAAAGAACTTTCTTCTGAAACTCGTCAGTCTATTCTTGTTCTGAGGAAATACAGGTAAACTAATTAAACAACAAAGAACACGATCTACACGATCAGTCGCTGTGTGTAAAATAAAAAGTGGTTCATGTGAACCTAACTCACAGATAAAAAATGTCAAGAAAGCAATCCCATGTTATTTGTTGTCTAGACCTTCCTGAAAATGACACGCGAGAAACAATACACTAATAGAAATAGAATGAAACAAACAGGCATTCTATTTTTGCTCTATCATAGTGGCCACTATAGACATCGATCAAGGCTACATCTGTGCAAAAATAACATTCAGTGATTAAAACAATGGTTCTTAACCTGGGTTCGATCGAACCCCAGGGGTTCGGTGAGTCAGTCTCAGGGGTTCGGCGGAGGTCAAGAAACACATCCGACTCATATGATTCGTGATGACACGCCCCGCTTGGCCATCATTGGCTGCAGGTGATCACGCTACATCGCTTGGCCTATCTGTGCTGCAGGGAATTTGGTGCGCTCAGTAGTCGACTTGTGACTGTCGTGATGGTACGTCTTGTGATTTCTTTCTTAATATTTGAATCCCTTCATACTTACTATGTCGAGCAAAAAAAGAAAGTGGTCGGACGAATATGTACAATATGGATTCACATGTATAACGGAACGTGATGGGAGTCAGTGTCCTAACTGCATGATTTGCAATGCCAAGTTGAGTAATTCTAGTATAGCACCAGCAAAACTAAGATAACACTTCCTTAAGCTGCATGGAGATGGAAAATACAAGAACACAACGCTCGCTGAATTCAAGGTGAAGAGAGACAGATTCGATGAAAAGGCTACTCTGCCTGTTCTCGGCTTTGTACCCATCAACAAACCGATCCTCACAGCATCGTACGAAGTTGCTTACCTGATCGCAAAGCAGGGCAAACCACACACCATTGATGAAACACTCATAAAACCAGCTGTGTTGAAGATGGCGAATATCATGCTGGGAAAAGAGACTGAAGTTAAATTATCCCAAATTCCTCTTTCAAATGACACCATCAGCGACAGAATAGAGGACGTGAGCAAAGACATCTTGGCTCAAGTAGTTGTAGATCTGATTTCAAGCCTGGCAAATTTCAGCCTTCAACTCGACGAGAACACAGACGTTTCCAATCTAAGCCAGTTTGCTGTATTCGTGAGCTATGTGAAAGACGACGTGTTAAAGGAAGATTTTTTATTTTGTAAGCCTCTTACAACAACAACTAAGGCAGCCGATGTGAAGAAACTTGTGGATGACTTCTTCAAAGACAACAATCTTTCGTGGGATATGGTTTCTGCAGTTTGTTCGGATGGAGCTCCAGTCATGCTGGGAAGAAAGTCTGGTTTTGGTGCGCTAGTGAAAGCCGATGCACCACACATCATGGTTACGCATTGTATTCTGCACAGACATGCGTTGGCAACAAAAACCTTGCCTCCAAAACTGGTAGAAGTATTACAAATTGTAGTGGAATGCGTGAACTATGTGCGAACTAGTGCTCTGAGGCACCGCATCTTCAGTGAGCTGTGTAAAGAAATGGGCTCTGAATTCGAGGTACTTCTGTACCATTCTAACGTTCGGTAGTTAACCCGGGGACCGGTGCTGAATTGTGTTTTTGCCGTGCGTGTGGAATTAGCCCTGTTTTTGCAAGAGCACCAACATTGTCATGTAGATTGCTTAAAAAAATCTGAGTTCATTCTCATTTTAGCGTACATGGCTGATATCTTCGCAGCTCTCAATCATCTCAATCAAAAGATGCAGGGCGGTGGAGTCAACATCATCGAAGCGGAGGAAACCCGGAAGGCTTTTCAAAAAAACCTACCGTTATGGAAACGACGAACAGAGAACGATAACTTCGCAAACTTTCCCCTGCTGGACGACTGTGTAAGTAAGATCGAAGATGTATCTGGAATCGGAGACATTTCTGTACCCGCGGAACTGAAGCAAGCAATTGCCACGCACTTAGATGAGCTTGCAAAGTCTCTCGACGGATACTTCCCTACAAGAGAGTCATATCCAGCATGGGTGAGACAGCCATTCACGTTTAGTGTTGAGACAACAGATACCTTGATGAAATCAACAAATGGTAGTACCCTATTACTGCTAAGAAAGCTCTGGAGATTTTCATGCCGTTTGTTACAACATATCTTTGCGAGCAATCCTTTTCGAGGATGCTGGACATAAAAACGAAGAAAAGGAACAGACTTTTTTGCAAAAATGACATGAGAGTGGCACTTGCCAAGGTGAAGCCGCGCATTTCTGAACTGGTCTCTGAAAGGCAACAGCAGAAGTCACACTGATTTGCAGTAAATATTCATTATGATGTTTTTGTGTGAAAATCATGTTTTGATGATTTTGTTCTTTGAACACAGTGATGTTGATGCACGGTTCATTTTGTCCACCAGTAAAATATATACCTATGTTTTGAATTTGAAAAAATCATATTTAATTTTTCCAATTAAGAAGGGTTCGGTGAATGCGCATATGAAACTGGTGGGGTTCAGTACCTCCAACAAGGTTAAGAACCACTGGATTAAAACATTATATAAGCGACACTTGATCCCTGAATCCACTTGTTTAACAAGCAACGCCTCATTTTCACTTAATTCTCTCATTCTGAAAATTAACCACACACCGTAGAGGGAAAAATGTGTTTACAGATAGTGGTTAGTTCATTAGCTAGTTAGTTCGTTAGCAAGTTAACTAGTTTACATTTCACACAGATTGCCAGGGTCCAGTAAGCAACTAACGCGGTATAACTAGAGGAACAGAAAGGAGCTATAGCGAATTGGTTAGGTTACTAACGTTAGCTCATCTGATGTTGTAACGTTAGTTGTCTAAATGTATTAGTAAGCTAATTTTCACACCATAAACTCAATTATTTGATCAGGTAAGTTGGCTAATGTTACTTAACATTTCTCTGGCTAGCGAATGGAGAATTCTATCCAGCTAGCAAGATACTTAACAATGCTAACAATACTTTCTCCCTCACCTCACACTTTCCAAATGCCAATTGTTTTTGGTTACAGCTCATGAAGTACAGTTCATCACCTTCTCACCAGTCTCCGTCATCAGGCTTCTTACCTAACGTTACCTCTTCGTTATCGTTCAGGGGACGCGCTGCTGTAACTGGCAAGCTGCCTTTCTACTCTGTGTGTCTGTGTCTCTGTGTGTGTGTGTGTCTCTGTGTGTGTGTGTGTGTCTCTGTGTGTGTGTGTGTGTGTCTGTGTGTCTCTGTGTGTGTGTGTGTGTGTGTGTGTGTGTGTGTGTGTGTGTGTGTGTGTGTGTGTCTGTGTGTGTGTGTGTGTCTCTGTGTGTGTGTGTGTGTGTGTGTCTCTCTGTGTGTGTGTGTGTGTGTCTCTCTGTGTGTGTGTGTGTGTGTGTGTGTGTCTCTGTGTGTGTGTGTGTGTGTGTCTCTCTGTGTGTGTGTGTGTGTGTGTGTCTCTGTGTGTGTGTGTGTGTGTCTCTGTGTGTGTGTGTGTGTGTGTGTGTGTGTGTGTCTCTGTGTGTGTGTGTGTGTGTGTGTGTCTCTGTGTGTGTGTGTGTGTGTGTGTCTCTGTGTGTGTGTGTGTGTGTGTCTGTGTGTGTGTGTGTGTGTGTGTCTGTGTGTGTGTGTGTGTGTGTGTCTGTGTGTGTGTGTGTGTGTGTGTGTGTGTGTGTGTCTCTGTGTGTGTGTGTGTCTCTGTGTGTGTGTGTGTGTGTGTCTCTGTGTGTGTGTGTGTGTGTCTCTGTGTGTGTGTGTGTGTGTCTCTGTGTGTGTGTGTGTGTGTGTGTGTGTGTGTGTGTGTGTGTCTCTGTGTGTGTGTGTGTGTGTGTGTGTGTGTGTGTGTGTGTGTGTCTGTGTATGTGTCTCTGTGTGTGTGTGTGTGTGTGTCTCTGTGTGTGTGTGTGTGTGTCTCTCTGTGTGTGTGTGTGTGTGTGTGTGTGTCACCTTGTCATTGAAAACTCGCAGGCTGTCCAGAGTGTGTAGGTTCTGCTCTAGCAGGGCCGTCCCAGCAGAGTACAGGTTGACTTCATCCAGCTGCAGCACAGCCACAGCCACCCAGAACACAGCCTTGTGCATGGGGGAGTCCTGGAGAAACACAGGTTTTTATCACGAGGAAACACATTAAATACGTCAACAGCACTAAGCACATTGACAATGAACAAATCTAGCAGTGCTCCAAATACACATTGTTATTAAGAATCAGGAACCAACAACTTACAGCTGGGTTCTTTATTTGAATAGTAGAACACAAGCATTTTGCTGCACCTGCGATAACATCTGCAAATCTTTGTACGTGACCAATACACTTTGATTTGACAAGAGGTAGACCACAGACGATCAGATGACGTAGTGCAGGTGTTCTGTGTTTGCGGTTTGTGTACCTTGTTGAGCAGGGGCTGCAGCTTAGTCAGAGCGATGACTGTGGCCTCAATCAACACCTGGCTGTTGTAGTTATCAGGTCCCTTTAGACAACTCTCCAGCCCCTGTGGAGGAAGAGGACAGACATTAGTAGAGAATGAACACCAGAGTGAAAGAGAGGTGGTGGGGTGAGAGAAAGAAAGAAAGGGAGGAAGGAGAGAGAGCAGGAGAGAGAGAAAGGGGAGGGAATAAAGCGAGAGGGAGAATGAGAGTAGCGGGGGAGAGATGAAGAGGGAGAGAGTATTTCATAGTATTCATTAAGTTAGCTAGTGGATTAGTGGGTTGGTGTACTCACAAACACTCAGCTCGCTGCATAACGCAGATAAGAGCCCACAGGCAGCCTGTACAGACTTAGCTAAGGAAAGGTAAAATACACTCAACACCAGTCCTCAATATGTGTGTGTGTGTGTCAATTCTGGAAGATGGAGTTTCTCATTCCAGCTCCGCACTCCAACAGCCTGCGTGTGGGTGTGGACCCACCCGGTCTATGCTGAGCAGGGGGCTGGCCTTGCTGAGGATCCTGATGATCTGTTTGATCTGGCTGTGGGTCACTCTCTTACTGATGCAGCCAAACACCACCAGGGCTCTGGGCTGCAGGGACGGGTTGTACTGGAACGCAAACCTGGTGGAAGACATAGGTGGCATTTGAGATGTGCACAAAAGAGTGTGTATATATTCAGTGATAGTGGTGAAAATGAACAACATACTTCTGAGCCAGCTCGGTCCACTGGTCCAGCCACTTACACACTGAGATGTCCCTCATGCACGCCTTTCAGGAGAGAACACATTCAGTCAGACATTGGGATTTTGCATGTATTCTGGACATTCTACTGTATACATTAAGCACAATATATCAAGTAATGTGTGTGTGTCTCGCTCACCTCCATGATCTCCAGCAGGGCCTCAGTGACGGTCTCCAGGGAGGAGAGGGCGAAGGTCTCCCTCTCGTAGGACCCGGGTGAGAAGGAGCGGTCACGGTAGCTGGAGCGGAAGGCGATGACCGCAGCAGACTTGACCTTACTGATGCCAAACAGCAGGTAGAACTTAGGCAGGGAGAACTCTGTCAGGCTCAGCCTCAGGACCTGCTTGGTCTCCTCTGGAAGAGATCATGACAAGAGGAGAAGATGACTTGTTGCTCTTCTGAAAGAGAAACCCTGAACGCTGATATCTATAGCAAATAAAAAGAACACAGAAATCTACCTCTATTGAAGCAGTTTCATGGTTCACTGTGTGCTGTGTTTACGTTAGGTCTCTCAATTACATCTTACTTGCAAGAGAGCCCAGTGGCATCCCTACACATTAATGATCAGGGAAGGGTATGCTGTTTAACTACAGATGGTATATAGTCCGCAGGGTAGATACGGTGTGCTTCCTCACATTAATGATCAGGGAAGGGTGTTTAACTACAGATGGTATATAGTCTGCAGGGTAGATAGGGTGTGCTTCCTCACATTAATGATCAGGGAAGGGTGTTTAACTACAGATGGTATATAGTCTGCAGGGTAGATACGGTGTGCTTCCTCACATTAATGATCAGGGAAGGCTGTTTAACTACAGATGGTATATAGTCTGCAGGGTAGATACGGTGTGCTTCCTCACATTAATGATCAGGGAAGGGTGTTTAACTACAGATGGTATATAGTCTGCAGGGTAGATAGGGTGTGCTTCCTCACATTAATGATCAGGGAAGGGTGTTTAACTACAGATGGTATATAGTCTGCAGGGTAGATACGGTGTGCTTCCTCACATTAATGATCAGGGAAGGGTGTTTAACTACAGATGGTATATAGTCTGCAGGGTAGATACGGTGTGCTTCCTCACATTAATGATCAGGGAAGGCTGTTTAACTACAGATGGTATATAGTCTGCAGAGTAGATACGGTGTGCTTCCTCACATTAATGATCAGGGTAGGGTAGATACGGTGTGCTTCCTCACCTCTGAAGTTGAGCTGGGAGCAGGTGCAGAGAGAGTGGATTATGTTGATGACCAGGCCGTGTGTGGAGGCGCGGAGGGACAGGGGGCCGGTGGCCACCAGCAGAGTGACCACGTGGAACAGGTAGGGCAGGTGAGTGGCCACGTCCAGAGAGTTGTTGAAGGACAACATCAGCATGTAACGGGCCAGGATGGCGATGTCATCCCACATCAGGTGCTGCTCCAGGGTGGGCGTGGGAGACAGGCACGTCTTATCGATGATCTTACACATCCGGCCAATCACCTGGTCAGATGGTGTGTGGAGATAACCAATCATTATGAGGTATTGAAAAGGTTGTCAGTGATATGACATCATATACTTGGTGTTAAAGACAACTTTTTGCTGACTGATGATGTTAACATCAACAGAATATCAGCCAAGGGCACCATCTGTTTGGGTTATTTTATTTTAAAAGCGATCAGTCTCCCTAAGCAAACTTCAGATGTATTTTTGGATGTTAGCATAATAGGAGGCAGAGAGAAGATGGCAGGGATTAGATGGGTAAGTCAAACATCATTGGCCCAAGCCTCGGGTGACAAATAGGCCAAAGGGACTAGACAAACTACCCTTTGTCCCCAATAGCTGGCCTGTCATGACATCAGTAGTGGCTGGGCTGGAACATGCCAACCAAACAATGCCCACCCTGATGGATCACGTGTACATTAAGACTACTATATCAGAACACACAAAGCCTACAAATTACAAATCAAATGTGAAGCTTAAAGTCATTGATTAGTCACTTAAATAGATGTAAATGACTAAGATGGGTGCTGTGATACTTCAACTAAAAGAGCACTGTGTTTACGGTTCCTTAGCAAAACATCTTCACAATGATCACCATTCACTGCCATGCTTTACAGTGTCTGCCTTAATAGGAGCGAGGGCCTGGCTTACTATTGTCTGCCTGGGCTCTGAGGGTTTGTGTGTTTCTATCTCAGTAAGAGGGACAATTGGGATAAACAGCTCACAGATGGACATTGAGTTGATGATTCGGTCAGTTTGGATTATGTAAGTGGAGAGAAGTCGTAACTAAACTAAATTGGTAAGTATTAATCCATTTAAATGTAAATGTTGTTTTTTTGGAGGACATTTTAGATGAATACATGTTGTCTGGGACAAACTGTATCTTCATATCATACTAAAACTGTCTGCATAATAATATTGATAACACAGGAATATTTCTTTGCTTAATCCAAAATGATGATTTAGAAAATCTCTCTTGGGACTGTTAGGCCGTGATTAATATTCTAACAGTTTTTTTTACTAAAGTTTACTTTGAGTTAGTGACATTGTGATGTTTTTGAGAGGAAAGTGGCCTCCGACCAGAGGGTTCATTGAGGACAAGGACGTCATCCATGTTTGGATACAGGGCTTGACACGGGGGAGTGTTCCCAGTGCAGGAACGCTAGCCTATCCATGTTACCCTGTCATTATTAACATGAGACTGACACAGAGGAGTGTTCCCAGTGCAGGAACGCTAGCCTATCCATGTTACCCTGTCATTATTAACATGAGACTGACACAGAGGAGTGTTCCCAGTGCAGGAACGCTAGCCTATCCATGTTACCCTGTCATTATTAACATGAGACTGACAGGAAACTGTTAGCCATTTGTCCATTGAAAACTGTTGGCCCAGTTAGCATGTATTAGCCTCATAAACTAGCTAAAAGTGTCGATACCCACCTTGCTGGAGACCAGTTTGACGTTCCCTGAGGCCAGAGCCACAGCCGTGTCAGCCATGACCTCAGCCTTGATGGAGCCCAGGCCTCCTGTAGCGCTGGTCTTGATGAAGCTGTCCAACACCACGTCCAGCAGGTCCGTTATCTGAGGGCAGAGGTCACAGGTCGCATACAATCTAAGTTGCATTCAGTGGGGCTAAACGTTAGGGACTGTTGAGAAATAAATACATTATGTAGAGTTGACAGGTCACAAAATCAGACACAAGGAACTGCCTTTCTACCCACAGTGCTCACTTGCTCACCACCCCAAAAATATTTTCAAAAATGGGTTGAGTGTGAAAGATACTCTACCATGAGTTCAGAACATGTTGTTTGTTTTCTATGGAGATAGCTATATTCAGAAGCCTACATTGCAGTCATCTGAGACAAGCAACAAAACTTTTAGAACGTAGATAAATTATATTTAGGAAGAACACTTTCAACCCCAGAGTTGTCATTTCGATACCTTCAATAAAAAAATCAATAAAATGTTTATATTGACAAACACTGGCTATGATTCGGCATGTTGGATTCATAAACCATTTCCTGTGCCTATAAAAATGCAAACGGTTCCACCCTATCTTCTACCTGACTGCCTCCCATCTCTGTCAGCCTACATTTCTGAGAAAGCCAACAGTTTTTATGGGCAGTTTTTATTGGGCTTGGAAACATTTAACAGTACATTAAGCAAACATGTGCCCTCTAAGATAAGAATGTTTGACTAAAAGGTAACTAAGTGTCAAACAACTGGTGTGTATGCATACGTGAGTGTTTGAGAGCGAGTGTGTGTGTCGTGACTCACCTGGCCGAGGCTGCCCCAGATCTTGGCCTGTATAGAGGGGTACATTTGCTTCTCGTTGATGGTCATGGTGATGAGCTTATCCAAGATGGCACTGACACGCTGGCGCTTGGCGTCGTCATTGTGCTTACAGAACCTCACCAGGTTGAGCAGCCAGGGGGTCATGTATTCTAGACACAGGTGCTTCAGCTCTATACCTAAACACACACACAGAATCAGAGGTTGGATAACACCAGCTCCTCTGTTGTTGCTACAGTGTTGAGGAACAGAGGTTGGATAACACCAGCTCCTCTGTTGTTGCTACAGTGTTGAGGAACAGAGGTTGGATAACACCAGCTCCTCTGTTGTTGCTACAGTGTTGAGGAACAGAGGTTGGATAACACCAGCTCCTCTGTTGTTGCTACAGTGTTGAGGAACAGAGGTTGGATAACACCAGCTCCTCTGTTGTTGCTACAGTGTTGAGGAACAGAGGTTGGATAACACCAGCTCCTCTGTTGTTGCTGCAGTGTTGAGGAACAGAGGTTGGATAACACCGGCTCCTCTGTTGTTGCTGCAGTGTTGAGGAACAGAGGTTGGATAACACCAGCTCCTCTGTTGTTGCTACAGTGTTGAGGAACAGAGGTTGGATAACACCAGCTCCTCTGTTGTTGCTGCAGTGTTGAGGAACAGAGGTTGGATAACACCAGCTCCTCTGTTGTTGCTGCAGTGTTGAGGAACAGAGGTTGGATAACACCAGCTCCTCTGTTGATGCTACAGTATTGAGGAACAGAGGTTGGATAACACCAGCTCCTCTGTTGTTGCTACAGTGTTGAGGAACAGAGGTTGGATAACACCAGCTCCTCTGTTGTTGCTACAGTGTTGAGGAACAGAGGTTGGATAACACCAGCTCCTCTGTTGTTGCTACAGTGTTGAGGAACAGAGGTTGGAGTGTGGATGAATGACACCCACACTGAAAGCTCCAGAGCCATGGCTCAATACACACTGATGGATAAGGCAATCAAACAGTTCCCCCACAAATGCATTTGTGTGTTGAGAGAAAGTAAGAGTTTCAGTCTGTAAAAGAGAAAGTAAGAGTTTCAGTCTGTAAAAGAGAAAGTAAGAGTTTCAGTCTGTAAAAGAGAAAGTAAGAGTTTCAGTCTGTAAAAGAGAAAGTAAGAGTTTCAGTCTGTAAAAGAGAAAGTAAGAGTTTCAGTCTGTAAAAGAGAAAGTAAGAGTTTCAGTCTGTAAAAGAGAAAGTAAGAGTTTCAGTCTGTAAAAGAGAAAGTAAGAGTTTCAGTCTGTAAAAGAGAAAGTAAGAGTTTCAGTCTGTAAAAGAGAAAGTGGGCGAGTGTATGTAACTGAGAAAAGTGAGAACGAGTAAGAGGGCATCTTCTGGAATGAATTTCAGTCAATGCATTTGTGAGTATGTGTGTTTCTGTGCATTTGTGTTCTAGACTCACTAGACTTGCTGAAGCCGGAGATGCACTCCTCCAGGAACTCCAGGGTGAGGTGTGGTTCGTTGGCGGCTAGCGTCTTGCTGATGGAGACTATAAAGAGAGTGTTGTTGGCAGGGATACACAGGCCTGAGGTCTCCAGCAGCTGGCCCTCGATCTTCAGGTTGAAGGTGCAGGTTAAGGCACACAGCAGGTTGTAGGCTGCAGACCTGTAGAGGGGACAGTTAGCTATTATATTCCATTTCCAATCAGGAAGTTGGTTGAAGAAGTTGTAAATCAATTGTTGTGTTTAGCTACTGCTCATATTTAAGAGATCACGCTACACCAAGACCTGCTCTGATTGACCCCTCCCCCCCGAGATATCAATGGGACTACATTTCCCAGAATCCACTAGAAGCTAGGGTGTTTAGCCATGTTGAATGTCTGACCTGAGGCTGGGGTCGGAGCTGCCCAGGTTGAGCAGGGCGAGGTTCAGCAGGGTACCCGGCACATCTTTGGGCCTGATCTTGGTGTGCTGGGGGATGGAGTCTGGCTGCGAGAGCTCCCAGCGCGTCCTGATGTGGATGATGGACTGGACGATGGCATCACACTCCTGGTGCATGAAGGTGAGGGGTGTGCCCTGGTTGGCCATGGTCAGGGTGAACTGGGTCTCGTCCACCAGGCAGATCTCCTCGATTTCAGAGGCATAGTACACATCATTGAGGAACACCGACTGACCCAGGACACGGGTACGCTCTGCTGATGTCACCTGGACGGCCGTGGAGCCCACCTGGGATAATAGGGAGGGTTGTTGTTGAGATAAGTGTGTACATGTCAACAATGACAACACAGACCAGTTGTCTCATGTTGCTACACAAAGCAGGACTCAACAGCCAATCAATTCAACCTACTTTCCCTTCGGCAACAAAATAATCTATATAAATTGAGTGAGGCCCAGAGAAGTAAAAAACGTGATTTTCCTGTGTTATATATAAACTCAGCAAAAAAATAAACAACCTCTCACTGTCAACTGCGTTTATTTTCAGCAAACTTAACATGTGTAAATATTTGTATGATCATATGATTCAACAACTGAAACGTAAACTGAACAAGTTCCACAGACATGTGACTAACAGAAATGGAATAATGTGTCCCTGAACAAATGGGGGGAGGTCAAAATCAAAAGTAACAGTCAATGCAGCTGGTGGCCACACCAGATACTAAATACTGCATTGCATCTCCTCATCATCATCATGGACTGCACCAGATTTGCCAGTTCTTGCTGTGAGATGTTACCCCACTCTTCCACCAAGGCACCTGCAAGTTCCCGGACATTTCTGGGGGGAATGGCCCAAGACCTTATCCTCCAATCCAACAGGTCCCAGACGTGCTCAATGGGATTGAGACATTCCTGTCTTGCAGGAAACCACGCACAGAATGAGCAGTATGGCTGGTGGCATTGTCATGCTGGAGGATCATGTTAGGATGACCCTGCAGGAAGGGTACCACGAGGGAGGAGGATGTCTTCCCTGTAGCGCACAGCGTTGAGATTGCCTGCAATGACAACAAGCTCAGTCCGATGATGCTGTGACACACCGCCCCAGACCATGACGGACCCTCCACCTCCTTGCAGCATGCCTAAGGCACGTTCACGCAGATGAGCAGGGACCCTGGGCATCTTTCTTTTGGTGTCAGTAGAAAGGCCTCTTTTAGCGTCCTAAGTTTTCATAACTGACCTTAATTGCCTACCGTCTGTAAGTTGTTAATGTCTTAACGACCGTTCCACAGGTGCATGTTAATGAATTGTTTATGGTTCACTGAACAAGCATGGGAAACAGTGTTTAAACTCTTTACAATAAAGATCTGTGAAGTTATTTGGATTTTTAAAAAATAACTTTGAAAGACCAGGTCCTGAAAAGGGGCTGTTTCTTTTTTTTGCTGAGTTTATATAAATATGTATATTTCTACACTGAGGTTGGAATAACACTGTCAAATTGTGAAAATGATGAAGCCTTTTGAATGTAAGAGCTGTTTGAAAAGACTACCTGAAATTTCAGCCTGTTTTGGTGCGACAGAGATGTGACCTTTCCATGCTGTAAATGAGTTAATAGACCAACAATAATTTCAGTTGTTTTCCCCTGCCCACTTGGACCACTCCCAGACAGTTCTATCAAATTGAATGCATTCATTTTGATAGAACTGTCTGGGAGTGGTCCAAGTGGGCAGGGGAAAACAACACGTTTTTAAACTTTTACCCCTTTTCTTCCCAATTTCGTGGTATCCAATTGGTAGTTACAGTCTTGTCCCATCCCTGCACTTCCGGTTAGGACTCTGGAGAAGCGAAGGTCGAGAGCCACGCGTCCTCCGAAACACGACCCTATCAAGCTGCACTGCTTCTTGACATACTGCTTGCTTAACCCGGAAGCCAGCCTCACCAATGTGTCAGAGGAAACACAGTACAACTGGAGACCGAAGTCAGCTTGCAGGTGGTTAGCCTGCCACAAGGAGTCGCTAGAGCATGATGGGACAAGGACATCCTGGTCGGCCAAACCCTCCCCTAACCCGGACGACAATGGGCCAATTGTGCGCCGCCTCATGGGTTTCCCGGTCACAGCTGGCTGTTACACAGCCTGTGTAGTGACGCTTCAAGCACTGCCATGCAGTGCCTTAGACCGCTGTGCCACTCGGGGGGCCCTTTTTGACCCTTTTAGTTAAAAACACAGTAAGGTACTTACTTCACAGTAAGGTACTTAATTATTACCCAGAAATGATTTGATAGAGATTAAAATAAACAGCTCCATTGGACCTTTGAGTAAACAATTCTCCCTGTTCCCACGTGCCCTTCATACTACCCAGTTGTCCTTGTAGGCCAGTTTGAAAGTTAGGGTCACACAAGGACCACTGTGCTACTGACCTTGACGGAGACCTTGGTGTCCTTGTGGGCCAGTTTGAGGGCGTTGTGGAACACCTTCAGGTCCTCTTCCAGGGCCAGCGTGGCCGCTGGGAGTTTCTGCTGCTCTGCCTCTACGTGCTCCGCCAACCGTGCTGGCGAGTCGATGAACTGCACCCGCTTGCTGCCCTTCAGGCCTGTCAGCAGCCTCTCATGGTATTTGGTGTACTCCCTCACCCATGTGTTGCAGTTGTACACGTAGACCGCCGTCACGTTCTTGTATGCGAAGCCTGGGAACACAACAAACCACTTGGACAAGAAGTCTGTCTTGAAGCGGTTGCTGGGACCCACGTGGGTCAGGTCCACTATGATATCGTAGGGCTTGGCGTAGTAAGGCTTCAGGGTAAGCAGCACATGGTAGATTAGAAGATCTCCGTTGATCTGGCCTGTCTTAAACCTGCGGGAAGAGAAGGGAAAGAGAAGTTGAGGATAGGTCTGATGGAAGAGGAGGTGGTAGATGCTGAGGATAGGTCTGATGGAAGAGGAGGTGGTAGATGTTGAGGATAGGTCTGATGGAATGGAAGTTGTAGAAGTTGAGGATAGGTCTGATGGAAGAGGAGGTGGTAGATGTTGAGGATAGGTCTGATGGAAGAGGAGGTGGTTAGAAGTTAAGGATAGGTCTGATGGAAGAGGAGGTGGTTAGAAGTTAAGGATAGGTCTGATGGATGAGGAGGTGGTAGAGGTTGAGGATAGGTCTGATGGAAGAGGAGGTGGTAGAGGTTGAGGATAGGTCTGATGGAAGAGGAGGTGGTAGAGGTTGAGGATAGGTCTGATGGAAGAGGAGGTGGTAGAGGTTGAGGATAGGTCTGATGGAAGAGGAGGTGGTAGAGGTTGAGGATAGGTCTGATGGAAGAGGAGGTGGTAGAGGTTGAGGATAGGTCTGATGGAAGAGGAGGTGGTAGAGGTTGAGGATAGGTCTGATGGAAGAGGAGGTGGTAGAGGTTGAGGATAGGTCTGATGGAAGAGGAGGTGGTAGAGGTTGAGGTTAGGTCTGATGGAAGAGGAGGTGGTTAGAAGTTAAGGATAGGTCTGATGGAAGAGGAGGTGGTAGAGGTTGAGGATAGGTCTGATGGAAGAGGAGGTTGTTAGAAGTTAAGGATAGGTCTGATGGAAGAGGTGGTGGTTAGAAGTTAAGGATAGGTCTGTTGGAAGAGGAGGTGGTAGAGGTAAGGTCTGATGGAAGAGGAGGTGGTAGAGGTTAGGTCTGATGGAAGAGGAGGTGGTAGATGTTGAGGATAGGTCTGATGGAAGAGGAGGTGGTAGAGGTTGAGGATAGGTCTAAAAGAAGAGGAGGTAGAAAGTGCACTTCTCTGCCAGCTAGGTCAACCTCTAAATAAATACATCCAAAAAGACAGGTATTTTCTGGTCTCTTTAATTAAGATAGAACAGTCTGACGGTGGAGTCATACAGGTAAGAATAGAAATTCATCCCATTCTGAAAGCACTTCATACACAATGTTCGTTTTTGTTACAGGCTCGACTGAAATAGAGATCTTGGTCTCAGCCTAACCATGTCGAAATAGCAACAACAAAAAAGTGAATCAACAGCAGTATTATACATGTCATTTGCTGGTAGCTGGCAGTCTCAGACTGAATTGTAGGCCTAAACTACTTTACATACACCCTTCTCTGTCTCTTTCCTCTTGCAGCATATGAGACATCTGTATGCTGTAGCGGTGGAGGTCCAAGGAGCCTAGAAATAACTAAGTCAGAAAAAGACCCGAGGGGGGATAGGAAGTGTGTGCATCTCAAGAGGCTGGGTCGCAGCAGGTGCTTCCTCTGACAAACACACACGACAGACCGCTCCTTATCATCTTCCTAGTCCAGTTAACCTTGTCACTCTCGCTCTTTCTCTCACACAGAAGCGCTCTAAGGCTGTGCCCTTGTCCAGGTAAGAGATGCCCATACAATCTCCAACATACATTGTATAAAAAAAAGGAATGACCAAATAATGCGTTTTTGTGATAAGATTCAGTTTATTTTAGTGGAAACGACAAAACGATGAAAATGACAAAACCATGATTCGTAAAAATGTTTACTAAAATAGGTCTAGCTTATTCTGACATATATTGTATGCATCACCTTCCTGAAAGGTATTGCATAGAACTAACTTGCTAGAAGTTATTATTTATGGTAAAGCAAGTGTATTGATCTACTTCAGTAACACATTGATTACTTCATTTTGAGTAAACTGTACTGTGACAGTGAGTGATAGACTTAACTGGGCTAGTTAGATATTGTTTAAATAAATCACGTCTTGTTTTATCAGGTTAAATGATAATGGCAGGGAGAAGTAATCTTTTTATAAATGAATAGATTTGCTAGACAGTTTTCCATTATTTTTTACCTCCCCACATTATAATTGGAA
Source organism: Oncorhynchus mykiss (assembly GCF_013265735.2). Lineage (NCBI taxonomy): Eukaryota > Metazoa > Chordata > Actinopteri > Salmoniformes > Salmonidae > Oncorhynchus > Oncorhynchus mykiss. The sequence goes on along the minus strand of NC_048591.1, from coordinate 27,985,442 downwards.
GAGAAAGTGTAAACTATAACATAGCCTATTGCTAGAAAGGTAACTCCAAACACATTTTCACTAATAGCAGCTGCTTATCTGGTTAAACAAAAGTTAGCCATGTGTTGGCAAAAATGTCCAAGTCAAGAAAGCCTACCAGCAGCTACGACTGGTACTCGCGGGTGCTTTTTCAAAGCCTATGTCATAGACTCCAATGAGTGTAATTTGCTCAATATTAGGAGTTGAGAAATAAAGTTATTAGAAAGAAGATATTCTCCTCTTTTTTACAGAACAAAAGAAAAAAAGAAAACGGCACCCTGCAATAACTCTGCGGACCCCAAGCAAATGTAACTAACCATTTCTAGAATTATATTCCAACATTAACAAACCGTCACAATACAGAGACTGTTAACTGGCATGAACAACAAAAGCTATTCTCTTCCTATCCTACCATTTCAGAGAAACTGAAGAATGGAAGGCTCCCGAATCTCTCTCCATCTTCTCTTCTTCCTTCTGATTGGACAAGCTTCACACACCAGCATTACTCAGCCTCAGACCACTAATGCCATATATCCAACTGACATAACCTCAATTACCCAAGAGGAAAACGACACCTCCAGCTCTCCCACAAAGGCCACCACGGGCTGCCTCATCAAGCCCCAGTTGGGCTTCATAGTGGTGACCTGCGCCGGGGGCCTGGTCCTGTTTCTGCTCGTCTCTACTGTGGTCCTGGCCTCCCAGGTGTGCAGTCTTAGGCGCCAGGCCCGTGCCCCTCGCCCCGCCCGCAGTAACGTGGACCTGGTGAGTGGCGCGGGCTACTGGGACACGGAGCACTCTGAGGGGGGCATAGTGGGGCCCTGTGATACCAGTGTCATGTTGGAGGAGGTCCGTTTGGATGGAGAAGAGGATGAAGAGCAGGGGGAAGAAGAGAAGGAAGAAAGGGAGGAGGAGCAGGCAGAAGGGGTCAGAGGCCAAACAGAGGATGCGAGAACAACTGGCGAAATAGCCATGCAGATGCAGAGTTCCAGCTCCAGGGATTTGTGTCTGGAAATCCCCCAGGATCTAGAGAACATGCCCCTAGTGGTGTGAGTAGAGCATTGCATGCACTCCCTCTCCAGCCTCAGAGAGCCATGGCCTGGCTCAGAGCTGAACTTCACTCAGGCATAGATATCAACAGGCCAGATCAGCTCCAGTCTTGTGTCTCAAGTCAAAACAAAGAGTATTTGTTATTTTTTTTTAAGTACTCCAGCTTTATGTAATCAATTTTAGGAGCTTTTACATATTTGCTTTGTAAACTGCATTAATCTGATTTGGAATGATTTTGTCTCAAATTTATTTCTATAGAGAACATTTGAATAGGCTGTTGGGAGCAGCAAGACATTAATTTGAAATAATGTGCTACGAACAGCACACTACTGCCAACTGCCCAAGTTAATTACGCTTACAGCTTACTACGAAGGTTCAGGATCTTTGTACGGGGGGGGGGGGGGGGGGGGGGTCACTTATATTTTACATTTGAGATATTTAGCAGACGCTCTTATCCAGAGTAACTTGCAGGAGCAACTAGGATAAAGTACCTTGCTCAAGGGCATATTGACAAATTAAAAACAGTGACCTTTCGGTTACTGGCCCAAAGCTCTTAACTGCCAAATTCAATCATATTAGCAGTACACTATGCCAACTTGTCTTAATGGCAGAGGTACTGAGAATATTTGATTAACTAAGTGTAACAAAAGGGTATTAAGCTTACGTAGAAAGTATATTTTGTTGAAGATTGAAATGATAGAAACTCAACTCCAATATGTAATAGAATGGAAGCCCCCCCCCCCCCCCCCCCCATCTCTATTGACACTGTTGGCTAAAAGATTCCTTCTCAGCAAACAAGCACTCAAACATTGTCTACCATATATATAACTGAATGTGGTCGCTTCTCCCCAAGACATTAAATGTCAAACATTTTATAATATATGTTGTCCAATCTAAACTGTCTGTATTAAAAAAATATAATAATAAAACACTCAAATATGCCAACATGCTTGCTGGTCAGATGTGAGTTCAGTTAAAATGATTACTTTCCACCAACTTGATGTGAACTTCTATTCCTTCATCTGAAGTGATTCCATGCACAAATACTATACCATGGGTAAACTTTGAACATCTTGTTGCCATCGGTGGCTGGGCACAGAGATAGCATTGGGCCTGCCAAGCCTACATCAATAAGTCTTCCCCTCAACCTTCACGTGTCAGTCGAGCAGTCACAGAACTCCTAACTCATTTGTTTCCACTCCTCTCTACTAAGTCTAACTTCTTTTCTCTTTTCTGTAAAAATACAATATTTGTTTAAATGCCACAACCCAAATAAATGGAGGTTTTGTGAACAGGTGTGAATGAATGGCATTCTTGTTTTGAATCGATGGAGTAAGAACACAAGTGTTTAGACAACAGTTTCAGAAACGGTGGACCGCAATAAATACAGGGGGTTGCATGAGTACAACGACAGCAGTGAATTTGATGTGAAATTATTCCATTACTGTAAACAAATATCCTGGCACTAGTTTAACAGGTTATATTATTATTAGGACCAAGTGTTTTAATATAGTAAATTACAGAAGTGGATGTCTATCAGGAAAATAGCCCCTTGGGTAGTTAAAAAAAACAATTGTTTAATTAATATATTAACAAAATCTGTGCCCTAGATTAGGTTGACTGAAGATGCTTTATGTTGACACAAACTGTACTGAAGAACAAAGACCTGATGAAGAATCAAGGGTAAAGTCATACATTGCAATAAGGGATACTAGCTTTCACCTGGATTCACCTTGTCAGTCTACAGTGCATTCAGAAACTATTCATACTCCTTTTCCCACATTTTGTGTTACAGCCACAACTTAAAATAGATTAAATGTAGATATTTTGTCATTGGCCGACACAATACACCCCATTATGTCAAAGTGGAAATATTCTTGCAGATTTTTTAAAACAAATTAATTAAAATTGAAACGCTGAAATGTCTTGAGGCAATAACTATGGCAAAATGACCATGCAGATGCAGAGTTCCAGCTCCAGGGATTTGTGTCTGGAAGTACCACAGGATCTAGAGAACATGCCCCTAGTGGTGTGAGGAAAGTGAAAAGCTGAAATGTCTTGAGTCAATAAGTATTCAACCCCTTTGTTATGGAAAGCTTAAATAAGTTCAGGAGTAAAAAATTGCATAACAAGTCACATTATAAGATGCCTGGACACACTCCTTGTGCAATAATAGTGTTTAACATGATTTTCGATTGACTACCTCATCTCTGTACCCCACACATACAATTACCGAGCTGTGAATTTCAAAACACAGATTCAACCACAAAAACCAGGGAGGTTTTCCAATGCCTCAAAGAAGGGTACCTATTGGTACATGGATTAAAAATTTGAAAATGAGTTTATTAAATTAGGCTTTGGATGGTGTATCAATACACCCAGTCACTACAAAGATAAAGGTGTCCTTCCTAACTCAGTTGCCAGAGAGGAAGGAAAGTTTTCAAGGATTTTACCATGAGGCCAATGGTGACTTTAAAACAGTTATAGAGTTTAATGGATGTGATAGGAAAAAACTGAGGATGGATCAACATCATTGTAGTTACTCCACAATATTAACCTTATTGGCAGAGTGAAAAGAAGGAAGCAAAGAAGGAAGCAATTCACTTTTTTATCCTAAATACAAAGTGTTATGTTTGGGGCAAATCCAATACATGCATCCTGTTATGGGTATGCTTGTAATTGTTAAGGACTGAGGAGTTTTTCGGGACAAAAAAGCAACGGAATGTAGCTAAGCACAGGCAAAATCCTAGTCTGCTTTCCACCAGACACTAGGAGATGAATTCACCTCTCAGTAGGACAATAATCTAAAACGAGCCCAAATCTACATTGTAGTTGCTAACCAAGAAGACTGTGAATATTCCTGAGTGGCCGATCTTAGTTTGAACTTACATCTGCTAGAAAATCTATGGCAAGACTTGAACATGGTTGTCATGTAACGATCAACAACCAATTTGACAGAGCATTTCAAAATTGTAAAACAATTTTTTAAATAATAAAAAAATGGGCAAATATTGTACAATCCAGGTGTGCAAAGCTCTTAGAAATGCATGGCTGTAACATAACAAAATCTAGAATAAGTCAAGAGGTACGAATACTTTCTGAAGGCACTGTATGTGATGGAAAGAGCAGGCCCTTAATGGTTTTGTACACTCAGTATATAAACCTGAGCACACAATAAAGAAAAATGTGGACTTTATATTGTTGGCATGTGAAAAAAAGGAGAGCAAAACTGAAGCATCAACCACAATCTACACAGAAAGACATGTTCAACAATTCAACTCAAAATAAACACTGTACAAACCACCGCTCGTCTTTGACAGAACCAATAGCAAAAAGACACCAAACAAACACAACGGTATAATTGAACTGAATGAGTGGTAGCGACAACTGAACAATTTCCCATGTAACATGCTTCAGCAGCAAGACAACAAGGTGGCCAACTACTTTCACACCATCATTGAAAAATGATAGTTAACTATTTATTCAACAGCAACTTCACAAAACACAACATTCAGTACCGCCAAACAAATTACAGTGCATTTGGAAAATTCAGACCCCTTTCTTTTTCCACATTATGTTACGTTACAGCCTAATTCTAAAATTGATAAAATACAATGCTTCCCTAATCAATCTACACACAATACCCCATGATGACAAAGCAAAAACAGATTTTTAGAAATGTTTGCAAATATATAAAAATATGATTAAAAAGGAAATACCTTATTTACGTAAATATTCAGACCCTTTGCGATGACACTGGAAATTGAACTCAGGTGCATCGTGTGTTCTTTGATAATTCTTGAGATGGTTCAACAACTTGACTGGAGTGATAAATTCAATTGATTAGACATGATTTGGAAAAGCACACACCCGTCTATATAAGATCCCACAGTTGACAGTGCATGTCAGAGCAAAAACTAAGCCATGGGGTCGAAGGAATTGTACATAGAGATCAGAGACAGGATTGTGATGAGGCACAGATCTGGGGATTCTTAAATAGAAGAAGTTTGGAAGCACAAATAATCTTCCTAGAGCTGGCTGCCCAGCCACACTGAGCAAGTGGGGGAGAAGGGCCTTGGTCAAGGAGATGACCAAGAACCCAAAGGGCGCCAGAGTTCCTCCGTGGCGATTGGAGAATATTCCAGAAGGACAACTATCTCCGCAGAACTTCACCAATTAGGTTTTCATGATAATGTGGCCAGATGGAAGCCACTCCTCAGTAAGGCAAGACAGCCCCCTTGGAGTTTGCCAAAAGGCACCTCAAGACTCTTAGACCATGAGAAACAAGATTCTCTGGTCTGATGAAACCAAGATTGAGCTCTTTGGCCAGAATGCCAAGCATCAAGTCTGGAGGTAACCTGGCACCATCCTGACAGAGAAGCATGGTGGTGGGAGCATCATTCCTTGAGGATGTTTTTCAGCGACAGGGACTGAGAGACTAGTCAGGATCGAGGCAAAGATGAACAGAGCAAAGTACAGAGAGATCCTTGATGAAAACCTGCTCCATAGAACTCAGGACCTCAGACTGGGGTGAAGGTTGACCTTCCAACAGTACAACGACCCTAAGCACACAGCCAAGACAACGCAGGAGTGGCTTCGGGACAAGTCTATGAATATCTGTGAGTGGGCCCAGCCAGAGCTCAGACTTGAACCCGATCAATCATCTCTGGAGAGACCTGAAAAAGGCTATGCATCGACACTCCCTATCCAACCTGACAGAGCTTGAGAGGATCTGCAGAGATGAATGGGAGAATCTCCCAAAATACAGGTGTGCCAAGCTTGTAGCTTCATACCCAAGAAGATGAGGCTGTAATCACTGCCTGTAAAGGGTCTGAATACTTATAAATTAGAGGTCGGCCGATACCGATTGGAGGACCAAAAAAAGCCGATACAAATTAAATCGGCCAATTTTCTTCTATTTTATTTGTAATAATGACAATTACAACAATACTGAATGAACACTTATTTTAAACTTAATATAATACATCAATAAAATCAATTTAGCCTCAAGTAAACAATGAAACACGTTCAATTTGGTTTAAATAATGCAAAAACAAAGTGTTGGAGAAGTAAAAGTGCAATATGTGCTATGTAAGAAAGCTAACGTTTCAGTTCCTTGCTCAGAACATGAGAACATGAAAGCATGAATCTTCAATATTCCCAGGTAAGAAGTTTTAGGTTGTAGTTATTATAGGAATTATAGGACTATTTCCCTCTATACCATTTGTATTTCATTAACCTTTGACTATTGGATGTTCTTATAGGCACTTTAGTATTGCCAGTGTAACACTATAGCTTCCGTCCCTCTAGTTAGCGCGCACTAACTAGCTAGCCATTTCACTTCGGTTACACCAGCCTCATCTCGGGAGTTGATAGGCTTGAAGTCATAAACAGCACAATGCTTGACGCACAACAAAGAGCTGCTGGCAAAACGCACAAAAGTGCTGTTTGAATGAATGTTTATGCGCCTGCTTCTGCCTACCACCGCTCAGTCAGATACTTGTATGCACAGTCAGATTATATGCAACACAGGACACGCTAGATAATATCTAGTAATATCAACCATGTGTAGTAAACTAGTGATTATGATTCATTGTTTTTTATAAGAAGTTTAAATGCTAGCTAGCAACTTACCTTGGCTTACAGCATTCGCGTAACAGGCAGTCTCCTTGTGGAGTGCAACGAGAGAGAGGCAGGTCGTTATTGCGTTGGACTAGTTAACTGTAAAGTTCCAAGATTGGATCCCCCGAGCCGACAAGGTGAAAATCTGTCGTTCAGCCCCTTAACAAGGCAGTTAATCTCGTTAAGTTAAATAAGAATGTGTTCTTAACCGACTTGCCAAGTTAAATAAAGGTATAAAAAAATAAAAAATAAAAATCGGATAATCGGCGCCCAAAAATACAGATTGTTATGAAAACGGCCCTAATTAAATCGCCCATTCCGATTAATCGGTCAACCTCTATTATAAAAACATAAACATACAGTTGAAGTCAGAAGTTTACATACACTTTAGCCAAATACATTTAAACTCAGTTTCACAATTCTTGACATTTAATCCTAGTAAAAATTCACTGTCTTAGGTCAGTTGGGATCACCACTTTATTTTAAGAATTTGAAATGTCAGAATAATAGTAGAGAGAATGATTTATTTCAGAGTTTATTCCTTTCATCACATTCCCAGTGGGTCAGAAGTTTACATGCACTCAATTAGTATTTGGTAGCGTTGCCTTCAAATTGTTTAGCTTGGGGCAAACGTTTTGGGTAGCCTTCCACAAGCTTCCCACAATATGTTGGGTTAATTTTGTCCCATTCCTCCTGACAGAGCTGGAGTAACTGAGTCAGGTCTGTAGGCCTCCTTGCTCGCACACGCTGTTTCAGTTCCGCCCACAAATTTACTGTAGGATTGAGGTCATGGCTTTGTCATGGTCACTCCAATACTTTGAGTTTGTTGTCCTTAAGGCATTTTGCCACAACTTTGGAAGTATACTTGGGGTCATTGTCCATTTGGAAGACCCATTTGCGAGCAAGCTTTAACTTCCTGACTGATGTCATGAGATGTTGCTTCCATATATTCTCATAAATTTCCACCTCATAATTCTATCTATTTTGTGAAGCACACCAGTCCCTCCTGCAGCAAAGCACCCCCACAACATGATGCTGCCACCCCCGTGCTTCACGATTGGGATGTTGTTCTTCGGCTTGCAAGCTCCCCCCTTTTTCCTCCAAACATAACGATGGTCATTATGGCCAAACAGTTCTATTTTTGTTTCATCAGACCAGAGGACATTTCTCCAAAAAGTACGATCTTTGTTCCCATGTGCAGCTGCAAACCACATTCTTTTATGGTGGTTTTGAAGCAGTGGCTTCTTCCTTGCTGAACGGCCTTTCTGGTTGTCGACATAAGACTCGTTTTACTGTGGATATAGATACTTTTGTACCGGTTTCCTCCAGCATCTTCACAAGGTTTTTGCTGTTGTTCTGGGATTGATTTGCACTTTTTGCACCAAGGTACATTTATCTCTAGGAGACAGAACGCAACTCCTTCCTGAGCGGTATGACGGGTGCGTGGTCCATGGCGTTTATACTTGCGTACTATTGCAGATGAACGTGATAGCCTTCAGGCATTTGGAAATTGCTCCCAACGATGAACCAGACTTGTGGAGGCCTACAATTTTTTTTCTGAGGACTTTGCTGATTAGTTTTGATTTTCCCATAATGTCAAGCAAAGAGGTACTGAGTTTGAAGGTAGGCCTTGAAATACATCCACAGGTACACCTCCAATTGGCTCAGATGTCAATTAGCCTATCAGAAGCTTCTGAAGCCATGACATTTACTGGAATTTTCCAAACTGTTTAATGACACTGTCAACTTAGTGTATGTAAACTTCTGACCCACTGGAATTGTGAAACAGTGAATTATAAGTGAAATAATCTGTCTGTAAACAATTGTTGGAAAAATGACATGCAAAGTTGATGTCCTAGCGGACTTGCAAAAACCATAGTTTGTTAACAAGAAATTTGTGGAGTGGTTGAAAAACGAGTTTTAATGACTCCAACCTAAGTGTATGTAAACTTCCGACTTCAACTATATACATAAAGTCAGCAAAAAAAGAAACGTCCCCTTTTCAGGACCCTGTCTTTCAAAGATAATTTTTAAAAATCCAAATAACTTCACAGGTCTTTATTGTAAAGTGTTTAAACACCGTTTCCCATGCTTGTTCAATGAACCATAAACAAGTAACATGCACCTGTGGAACGGTCATTAAGACACTAACAGCTTACAGACGGTAGGCAATTAATGTCACAGTTTTGAAAACTTAGGACACTAAAGAGGCCTTTCTACTGACACTGAAAAACACCAAAAGAAAGACGCCCAGGGCCCCTGCTCATCTGCGTGAACGTGCCTTAGGCATGCTGCAAGGAGGCATGAGGACTGCAGATGTGGCCAGGGCAATAAAGTGCAATGTCTGTACCAGGAACGCACAATCCCTCCATCAGTGCTCAGACTGTCCGCAATAGGCTGAGAGAGGCTGGACTGAGGGCTTGTAGGCCTGTTGTAAGGCAGGTCCTCACCAGACATCACCGGCAACACCGTTGCCTATGGGCCCAAACCCACAGTCGCTGGACCAGACAGGACTGGCAAAAAGTGCTCTTCACTGGAGAGTCGCAGTTTTGTCTCACCAGGGGTGACGGTTGGATTCTCGTTTATTGTAGAAGGAATGAACGTTACACCGAGGCCTGTCCTCTGGAGCAGGATCGATTTGGAGGTGGAGGGTCCGTCATGGTCTGGGGCGGTGTGTAACAGCATCATCGGACTGAGCTTGTTGTCATTGCAGGCAATCTCAACGCTGTGCATTACAGGGAAGACATCCTCCTCCCTCATGTGGTACCCTTCCTGCAGGCTCATCCTGACATCACCCTCCAGCATGACAACGCCACCAGCCATACTGCTCGTTCTGTGCGTGATTTCCTGCAAGACAGGAATGTCAGTGTTCTGCCATGGCCAGCGAAGAGCCCGGACCTCAATCCCATTGAGCCATCTGGGACCTGCTGGATCTGAGAAATGTCCGGGAACTTGCAGGTGCCTTGGTGGAAGAGCGGGGCAACATCTCACAGCAAGAACTGGTGCAGTCCATGTTGAGGAGATGCACTGCAGTACTTAATGCAGCTGGTGGCCACACCAGATACTGACTTTTAGTTTTCATGTTGACTACCCCCCCTTTTTTCTGTGACACATTAATCCATTTTTGTTAGTTACATGTCTGTGGAACTTGTTCATTTTATGTCTCAGTTGTTGAATCTTGTTATGTTCATACAAATATTTACACATGTTAGGTCTGCTGAAAATAAACACAGTTGATAGTGAGGACGTTTCTTTTTTTTTTGCTAAGTTTACACACACACACACACACACACACACACATTTTATTTGCAAAACAAATCTAAAAACATGATTTTGCTTTGTCATTATGGGGTGTGCAAATTGATGAGGGGGAAAAAAACATTAATACATTTTATAATAAGGCTGTAACGTAAAAAAAATGTGGAAAACGTCAAGGGGTCTATCCCAGAGTGCATATTAAAATTACAAGTGTACATTTGTTTTGCATGAAAACACCCACTGTGTATTTGTCTGTGTTAAAAAGAACAGGGTGTCATTTGTAATCAGACCTCAGTTTCACAGCTCTCACTTCCTGTCAAGTGAGGCAAGAGAAGGTTCTGTATAATACCAGACTAGGGCCTCGCAGCCTTATACAGCGGCTGCTTTCTGGGCTTCACGTACAGCAAACTAAGGGGACCTCTTCCAGCTGAGACACACCAACTCATATAGGCATTCTGCTTTTTGGGAACTTGGAGCAGGTTAATGAAGGCCAGGATTCTAGGGTTAAATCCTGCGTAGGCTCTGGTGAGTACAACATACTTTAAGGGTTATAGTGAGATCTGTTTCTCTAATGACGACATGTGTGATTTGCCAGAGAATGTGCAAGCAGTTGAAAACAAATACCTTTGAAACACATACGTTCAAAATAGTTGTTTGTGGGAGGTGTAATACACATTACACACACCATCACGAATGTTAGCTAATCAATAATGTTTAGACAAAGACATCCTAATGTGTAACATATGACCTTATATGGCCTTAATTCTTACAAAGAAATAAGACAAAAACAGAATATAGTTAGATTCCCCAGAAAACAGTCAAAAAATCTTCTGCGCCTACTTTGAATTGTAGTTTGAGGAAGGAAATGCCAAAAGTAGCCACGTTGCCCTTCATGGTGAAATGTTCCTTGTTTCCTCATGATAAATCATGCTTACAGATACAGTAATGATGCGTTTGCTTTTCTTCTTTTCATCAGTCAGTCATCAGGACACACCAGATTTCAGAGGATAACAGGAAACAGCAATGGAGGGAAAGAGTCTTGTTTTTGTGTTGTTTTTGTGGATGCTGCCACTGGGACTGAATAGCACAGTGACACTTCAGCCTAACAGCCACTCCACCGACTTCAGGAGCAGTGAGGTTACTGCAACTTCAGACAAAGTTTCACCTTTAGAAATGGCACAAGAGCACCTCAACAATGCACCAGATGAAGGAAACTATAGCACCGTAGCACCTTCAGTTGAGTTGAAGTTCACAGTGAAGAGTAAACCACAGACTCCAGATCAGGTGTCCACCAAATATATCAGCTCTTATCTGCCTGCAATCCACCCTTTGAGTACGACAACAAAGAAGAACTCCCAGTCACCTCAGGACCGCCAAACAACCAAATATAAAAACGACTCCACGGTGGAGATCACAGCAGATGGAGCCGAGGAAACTTCGCCCACTATGGGGAATCAGCCTCCGGTAAGCCGAGTTACACCCTCCGGCCAGGGCAAAGTAAGTCCAACAGCATCACCTAGACCTTCTGAGTTATCCTCTCAAACAACCTCACCGACAACAAATCAACCAACAGAGATCCAAACAGGGCCTGGTCCAAACAATCTTCCGATGTCGCAGTCCAACGACTCCACAGAGAGGATCCGATCCACGCCAACTGGTGTTGGATTTGGAGTGACACCAACTAGAGCCGAATTTACTTTGAACACAGGTAGGAAGGCTCAATTTCCCAGCACCCCCTCCCAGGCCCCAGTCACAAGCAGGAAATCAACCCCTTCACACCCCACTGAAAGAGGTCCAACAGGCCCATCTGAGCTGCCTAGCGCTGCCACTTTACCCGCCACCCTACCTCCCTCTATAGCCATGACCAAATCTTTAACCAGCATCTCCACTCCATGGACATCGACCCAGCCCGCCAAGACCCTTGCCACCACTGCAGCCTCTGTTACTGCTAGTATTGCCATTACCAGCACCAAGGGCCAATCCCCACTAATGGTCCCCACTACAAAACATGCCGCTGCTGCCACCACCACCACGACAAAAAATAAACCAAAGACACCTCTGTCAAAAACGGCAAACAAAGACAAGAGCAAAACAACGGGGAACCATGGCACAGTGGTGGCTGTACTGATTGGTGTGACACTGGTTCTGATGTTGGTCAGTTTTGGGGTCATCTTCGTGAGGAAGCGCAGACATCAGAGGATGCAGCTGCAGAACACAGCCTGGGCCGGCCCCTCTCCGTTTCTGGACAGTGGAGTCCAGTCTCGACTGGATAATGACGATAGCAGTGACGTCCACCTGAGGGGCTCCAATCGAATCTCCTTCTCTGGCTTCCTGTCTCAGCGACTCTCCAAGAGGCTGTCTCTGCTCCAGGGGACTGACGAGGAATTCCGGATGGGTGAGATTCCGACAGGAAGTACATTCGGAAGAGAGACTGTTTCAGATGATGTTCAACCGAGTAACGGGACTGCTGCAGTTCACAAAGAAAAGACCCAGATTGAGGTGGTGCAACCTCTGGACAACTCTTCATCTCCTCCTCCACCGACATCTTCAGAGACCACTGCCACAGCACACACCCATGACCATCAGCCTCCTACCTCCTTGCAGGTTGTTGATCTGGGGCCAGACAATGTTCCAAATTCCTCTCCCTCTCATACACCACCAGATATCCCAGAAGCTATTCCTCCACCACTGTTGGACGTTTACCTGGGTCCCCCCTCAGACCATGCCAGCCCCCCTCCACCAGAGAGCACAGACCTTCCAACCCCACCCCATGACCTGCCTTAACCAGTCTCCAAGCAGATAGTAACACACAGGAAACCCATTCTCCTACCCCTCTACCCAACAAAGAAAACCTATCCCGCCAAAAAACAACTCAAACTGATGCTCATCAGTGTCCGCTTACTTCATCTATACCTCTTTCTGATGAAACATTTCATGAATTGGACATTCAACTAGGCCTATAGCCAGTTTGATTGTCAAAACCATTTCCCTATTTAACGGTAGAACTTTGACAGTGGCCACAATAATGTGATTTTTAACATATGATCCCTGTGGTCTTTCTTTGGTATTAAGACATCCAAATGTACACTGAGAAAGCTTTCCCAAATGTTTTGATTCATGTCAGATCCATATTCATTCAGCCTGACAAATCTGTAGCAGTGAGATTGATTTGATGCTACAACAATTGCTTTTTCTCCTGTGTACTTTTTGGAGGAAAACACAGTGACATAAGGGCCTAAACATCAGCATCATACCCAGTGGTGAGATAATTCAGAGAAGGATGCACTGCTGAAGTAATGTAATTCTGTGTGAGCACACGTGGCAAGTAAATATTTCCAGTCACTGCAAAAAAAATGTTTTTTTTAAAATAAACATCGACCCAGGCTGAGACATGCATTGGGCAAAATGGTGAGAGAGGAAGTTCTAAAAGGAAATGAAACGAAGTGGTGAATTATATAATTAAACTGAGATACGATAGATAGAAAGGGATAAAATGAATGTGAAAATTAGAGAAAGAGTGAGCAGGGAGTTAAGTCTCTCAGTGGGGCTGGCCCGACACCGTTAGTGAGTGCGTTACTGCAGTGTTGCAGTCACTCCTAGCGTATTTCAGAGCTGTACATCAGTACACTAACCGTAGAGAGAGCGGACAGGCCACAGAGACAGAAAGAGGGAAATGTCAGACCCACAAATAGCGCCTCAATGTCTCATCTGAAGAGAAACCACAGAAACAATAAGATGGGAGACGGAAAGCAACAACCACACACAATTATTTCCATCTACACATATTCTTACCGGTTGACAAATGAGAGTTGTGAAATGCTCATTGTTCATCAATCATGTATTTATGCAGTAAATCCGCTGACATGCAATACAACCGCCGATGTTAAATAGTGGTTTGTGTTTGTGTACTACATCAGCATCATACAGCGAGGCAGACTACAGGCTCATTTGTTTAGGCCAGGCTCTATTTCACTACTGCGTGGTGATTGAGGAGAGAGCATCATCCGCCTACACCACAAGCCCTGCTGACCAGATGGCAGCCACGGCACCTGCTTTATCCCTCCCTATAAAGAACGTTGCCTGAAAGATACAGCCATCATAAATCCAAAACCCTCTCTGCCTTCCCTTCCCTCTCTCCACCCTCCCCACTACTCTAATTCACAGCTCATTCCAGACACATTCTCCAGCTGAGTACTAAAAGGGAAATGTTTCTATTGAAAAATGATTGCAGAACTCCCTGTGTTGATACTGCGGCAGATATGAAAGAAAAATGAGAGGTTGAGGGAGAAAGCAGCATGAGAAGTAGCTAAACTTGGGTAAGACAGACTATTTTCAGTCCTGTTTCACTCTTACTGTTTTCACATCTGCAGTTCCAGGTCTTGACGTAGTTTTCAAACCACCAACTCAATCTATCATATCAATCTTTCTACAGAATCCATGCCATGTTCATCTCAACACAGGTCTATTCGTTCTACTATCATGACAAGCTATTGTAAGAGTATGATTTTTAGTATGACTACAAATCAGACTTATCAGTCCTTCCTTATCATTCTAAAACAATTGCATGTGCTGTGACTACAGTTGGTTTTCACACAAGTAGGTTGCAAGGTGGGAAACCTTTTGTTAAAACACCTTTTCACTCGTGCAAACACATGTGGTTTGTGTATCAATTCTCTTGATGCTTCAAATTATTAACAAACCTGTCAACATGACAGAATTATAGCAATCAGATCTTAGTCAATTTCAGAGAATGTATTTTTTTAATTTAATGACCTGAGGCGAATTGCACACGTTAGTTTCGCATCACAAACTCTCACAGCTTATTGGTTGAACTCCCGAAACTAACACAGCTGATTGGTGTTGCCATGCAGAGTTTCACACTTTTGACTGGTCTGGTGTTACCGTGCTAGCACCAGGCACTGCACTATGGAGGGACTTTCTTACTAGGTTGCATTTGCAGATACTTTTTCTGGAGAATTGTGATTACTGCCAGCAATTCATTCTGGCTCGTCGCTGAATGATGTTGCCAGCAGTAGCAGGGCAGCTTGCTTCGGCTGAAGTACAGAATTAAATATTCACTGCTTGCATACGGCTAGTTGCAGAACAGAGCAGTTCTGTGGTGCTAAGTTCTGAGTGCCTAGCACAATAAGCATGATGTTGTGTGTGTGTGTGTGTGTGTGTGTGTGTGTGTGCGTGTGTGCGTGTGTGCGCGCGTGTGTATTTCCATGAGAGAAGCCCCAAACTTATGTTTTATTGGCCAGACAATCTGCCAAACTATGACTCCTTCTCAGAGAGAGAGGAGAGGGAGAGTGGAAAGAGGATAGGAGAGAGAAGGGAGAGTGGAAAGAGGATAGGAGAGAGAAGGGAGAGTGGAAAGAGGATAGGAGAGAGAAGGGAGAGTGGAAAGAGGATAGGAGAGAGAAAGGAGAGTGGAAAGAGGATAGGAGAGAGAATGGAGAGGGAGAGTGGAAAGAGGATAGGAGAGAGAAAGGAGAGGGAGAGTAGAAAGGATAGGAGAGAGAAAGGAGAGGGAGAGTAGAAAGGATAGGAGAGAGAAAGGAGAGGGAGAGTAGAAAGAGGATGGGAGAGTAGAAAGAGGATAGGAGAGAGAGAGAAAGGAGAGGGAGAGTGGAAAAAGGTTAGGAGAGAGAAAGGAGAGGGAGAGTGGAAAAAGGATAGGAGAGAGAAAGGAGAGGGAGAGTAGAAAGGATAGGAGAGAGAAAGGAGAGGGAGAGTAGAAAGAGGAGAGAAAGGAGAGGGAGAGTAGAAAGAGGATAGGAGAGAGAAAGGAGAGGGAGAGTAGAAAGAGGATAGGAGAGAGAAAGGAGAGGGAGAGTAGAAAGAGGATGGGAGAGTAGAAAGAGGATAGGAGAGAGAGAGAAAGGAGAGGGAGAGTGGAAAAAGGTTAGGAGAGAGAAAGGAGAGGGAGAGTGGAAAAAGGATAGGAGAGAGAAAGGAGAGGGAGAGTAGAAAGGATAGGAGAGAGAAAGGAGAGGGAGAGTAGAAAGAGGAGAGAAAGGAGAGGGAGAGTAGAAAGAGGATGGGAGAGTAGAAAGAGGATAGGAGAGAGAGAGAAAGGAGAGGGAGAGTGGAAAAAGGTTAGGAGAGAGAAAGGAGAGGGAGAGTGGAAAAAGGATAGGAGAGAGAAAGGAGAGGGAGAGTGGAAAAAGGATAGGAGAGAGAAAGGAGAGGGAGAGTGGAAAGAGGATAGGAGAGAGAAAGGAGAGGGAGAGTGGAAAGAGGATATGAGAGAGAAAGCGGTAGACAGGACCACATAACTACTTTCACACAAGTCCTCTAAAACCAAACAGGGAACGGACATGTGAGCATAGAGAGTAATTCATGAAATGCGTTTTTCAAAACATCATTACAATCACCCCCCAGTAATACAGACCCACTTAAAACGAGGATTGTATTAACATGGCCGCAGCAACGTTGGCCGTAAAACAAACAAAGCCACAGAACACCTATTCATGGATCAGCACATTTGCAAAAAGCTGTTCTTATTGCAGACTGCCAGGGTGCTTCCTGAAGGCAGCTGAAATGGAGGAAGACCAGGAGGATGGCGAGACAAAAACTGTACCGTTAATACAAAAACAGTGTTAATTTGCTGCTGAGAGCGGTGGAGGCAGCCAGTCGTTGTAGGTGCCAGTTGTGATGTGAGATAGCGCTGCCATCAGGGGGCAGTGTGTGTGTGTGTGTGTGTGTGTGTGTGTGTGTGTGTGTGTGTGTGTGTGTAATGCATCCCATAAGCGTTCAGCCAGAACAATGTCACCCTGCCAGATCTGTACAGTACTAAAGGGAATTCAGGGGAACTGTGTGTGTGTTAAAACACTGTGAGCATGAGTACAAAATGCTGTGAGAGCAACACAAATATAAATGCAACATGCAAAATACAAAATACCCCAGAAATTTTCCATAAGCACAAAATGCTTCTCTCAAATTTTGTGCACAAATTTGTTTATATCTCTGTTAGTGGGCATTTATCTTTTGTCAAGAGAATGACGTAGGCAGTGACATCACTTCTGGTTTAATAAAATATTATGGGACCTTTTCTTTGATGCAGAACTTACTCAGAAACATGTGTGCTATGTTCCTGAATGTCAACTTCTGTCTGCAACTGCACTAATAAAGGTTTTTTAATGATTTAATTAAAGATATTGTCATAATGCTAATTTCATATATGAGCCAATGATTGACAAGTACCAAGGAACGAACCCTAACAGGGTGAGCGGTTTGCTGATTTCAACGTTGTGAACAGAGTATCCCATGGTGGTGGTGGGGTTATGATATGGGCAGGCATAAGCTATGGACAAGGAACACAATTGTATTTTATCGGTGGCAATTTGAATGCACATAGATACCGTGACAAGATCCTGAGCCCCATTGTCGTGCCATTCATCCGCCGCCATCACCTCATGTTTCAGCATGATAATGCACGGCCCCAATTCGCAAGGATCTGACAAGTATCCATTCCTCCCTGCATACTCACCAGTCATGTCACCCATTGAACATGTTGGGATGCTCTAGATCGACGTGTACGAAAGCATGTTACAGTTACAGCAACTTCATACAGCCATTAAAGAGTGTGACAACATTCCACAGACCACAATTAACAGCCTGATCAACTCTGTGAAGGAGATGTGTCGCATGGCATGAGGAAAATTGTGGTCACACCAGATACGGACTGGTTTTCTGATCCACACTCCTACCTTTTTTTAAGGTATCTGTGACCAACAGATGGATATCTGTATTCCCAGTCATGTGAAATACATAGATTAGGGCCTAATTAATTTATTTCAAATGGACTGGTTTCCTAATATGAACTAACTCAGTAAAATCTTTGAAATTGTTGTTTATATTTTTGTTCAGTATACTGTATGTGTATAAAAAAGAGAAAGAGGGGAAGGGATAATGGAGAAATAATTGCTTTTATCAAGTGAGCGGATCCTGATTCTGAAAAGATTGGAGTCAGCACAGTCTCCACACCCCCTGCTCTCCCCCGTCTCATCATCAGCAGAGGGGGCAGGCACTGTGCTGCAATCCTCCTCTCTCTCTCTCCTTCAGACCGCTCTTTCCCTGAGTGCATCAGGAGCCTGCAGAGGAGTTGTGGAGGATGACTGGCGCTATCAGGGGCACCCTGCTCTGGCATGCTTGGAGGATGCCACAAACCAGGAGAGGATTTTGAGACGGAGCGAGAGAGCCTGTCAACCACTGGCCAACGCCAACACAGCACGAGAGAGAGAGACAGCGAGAGGAGGGGGGAGGTCCACCTTTACCAGAGAAGGAAGAAGAGCAAGGGAGAAAAAATTAAGTGAGAGAGAGGAAGAATGTGAAAGAAAGGAAAAATACCAGCCAGCGCAAAAAACAGAGAGAGCCAAAAAAGAAAATGGTGCATGAATAATAAGGGCAACTTAACACCCCCCAGATTTGACTTGACAATCACTCTCTCCAGCCAGCTGCTCTGAAAAAAAGAGGGGGGAGCAAGTGAGAGGGCTGGCCGAGGGAAGGAGAGAGGACGAAAAGAGCAAGATGACGGAGTGAAGCGATGGAGAGGATCAGGTGAGTGACTAATGGCATGGAGAGAAAAACAGTAGGAGACGGGTGTACATGCTAACACATGTGCACAAGACTGGACACACACACACACACACACACACACAGTGCTTCACAAAGCAGTGATGTATTTGATTCTGTACCACACTAGCTCAGTGGACTGCAGCAGGGTGATTTGTCTATGTCAGTCTATGGCTTCTCATTAAATCTCTCCAACGGTGCTGAAATCTCCATTAGATAGTACAGCTATCTCCATTAGATAGTACAGCTATTTATGGAGCAATGCAGTATACCATAACCTGATGAAGTTTCTAGAGCACTCAGCTTACTATGTAATGCTAAAAAAAGCCACACTGATGTGTTTGGCAAGCTCTTCTTAATACAACCCCACACACACACACACAGTCCCCAGATACTCAGTCATTTGTGCCAGAGGACAGGGTGAGAGAGGACAGGACACAATCATGTGTGTGTGTGCGTGTGTGTGTGGGATCGAGAGTGTGTGTGTGTGTGTGTGTGTGCCACTCTAAAGGAATTCACCCGGCTTTCACTGCAGTATTTCTAAGCTCCTACGAGTTGGAAAGGCTTCAAGCTTGCCGGCACACAGACTGACTGGGGCCCTTGTAAACCGCAACACAGCTATTAGATAGTAGTTTCCAAAACTCGGTTCTGTGGACTTCAAGGGATGCCCGTTTCGTTTTTCACCCTAGTTCTACACAACTGATTCAAATAATCAAAGCTTGATGATTAGTTGATTATTTGAATCAGCTGTGTTGTGCTAAGGCAAAAACCTAAAACGTGCACCTCTTGGGGTCCTGAGGACAGAGTTTACATTACAATGTTATAATGTCAGAGGGGTGTCAATGACGTGAATGGGAACTATATGGAGGAGAGGGGATGAAGGGGAGAGGGCTCTGGGTATAGTGAGGTTCAATCTACCCAGTTAGTTGTATAGTCACATTATGTGCTTGAAGTATGATAGATGGTTCACAGTCATGACTTTCTTACAGGCTGGATGCAGAACCAGTGTGGAGTGTTTTACTGCTGTCTCCTGGTGTTTATTACTGCCCCTCTCCCATCTGTGAGGCTGTTGCTATGCATCAAAGGCTATCTCAAAACAGCAGTAGCTCCAGACAAGGCTCTTATATCATTTCTACAGAGATTCCATTGTGGGGAAACTAGGCCGTTTATGAATAAGGGTGATACTGTAGCTAATACTCCGCCAACTAAAGTTGTCTAGCAATCTGTTGGAATACTAGCATGCTAGCAGATACACATTGGCTTCCCGTCATTGCGCTATTGCTAGATAGCATTGGCTCTCGAAACTACTGCACCGCTAACTTTCTTCATACTGGACACAGAGGCATAAACATGGTATCCACTAGTTCATCTGACTCTAGGGAAGTGGATAAAGGGCCTCATTGCCAAAATCCCAAA
Source organism: Oncorhynchus mykiss (assembly GCF_013265735.2). Taxonomy (NCBI): domain Eukaryota; kingdom Metazoa; phylum Chordata; class Actinopteri; order Salmoniformes; family Salmonidae; genus Oncorhynchus; species Oncorhynchus mykiss. Next base: position 27,965,504 of record NC_048591.1, on the reverse strand, counting down.
GCATCCCTTTAAGCTCCTGGTAAATGCAGCTTGGAAAAGATAGCAAGGATTGGACTTAAATGAGCTATTGCTAATCAATATGCAAATGCTAATGGGGTCGGAAGCTAATTTAACTGTCAGTATTATTATTCTGCAGATGTGTGTGAATGAGTGATGGTCTTGACGAAGATCCATACAGGATCAAAACTGTGTCCTTCCATTTGTGAGTATATAAATTGTGGAGAAAAGAAGTGTTGCAGATCTATGTCCTTGGGTACAGTCCAGTGTCTCCTCTCACTGTGTCTCTCCCTCTCTAAGAGCCCTCATTATGCTCCCCCACGCCCCGTTGGCCTGCCTCTTCCTGCTCCTCCTGTTGGGGGTGCTGGGGGGGCTGGTCCTGTCCATCTGCCCCGCCGTGTGCTCCTGCAGCCGGGGACACCGTGTGGTGGACTGCTCCTCACGGCACCTCTCACAGCTGCCCCCAGGCCTGCAGCACAACATCCGCTTCCTCAACCTCTCACACAACAGGTAGGAAGACACTTCTTCCTTCTCATCATACTAGTCTTCGGCAGGTTGGGTCCTAACTTCTAAAATGAGAACTCCCCTCTCTCCCAACAGCCTTTGTGGTCTGGACGACCAGCTCAGCCACTACGCCCACCTGCGTACCCTGGACCTGTCCTATAACCTCCTGGGTCGCTTCCCCTCCGGCCTGCCCAGAGCCCTCTGGGACATCCGGGCCGCTGGCAACCAGCTCCGAGCCCTGGACAAGAATGACACAGCCTACCATTGGAACCTGCGGGTACTGGACCTGTCAGCCAACGAGCTGGAGAGGGTGGTCTTCATCAACAACACCCTACCCAGCCTACACGCCCTAAACTTGAGTCACAACCGGTTCTGGACCGTGCCCACCAACATGCCTCATAATCTAGAGATGGTGGATTTGGCCCACAACTACCTAGTTCAGATACTCCTGGGATCATTGGACCGGCTGCCCAGGCTGAGGAGGTTCTACCTGCATGCTAATCGCTTCTCCTGGGTGCCGGAGGGGGTATTTGACCGGTTGGAGGGGCTCGAGATCTTGACACTTGGGGATAACCCTTGGGCTTGTGAAGAGGAGGAGAACATCACACGGCTCTTGCTCTGGGCCAAACACACCCGTGCCGCAGTGTTGGGCTGCCCCTGCTACACTAGGCCAACATGTGGGCAAGCCCATCTGGCCACTCCAGGAGGGGAGTGGCACTTTATGTCCCACACAGAGCCTCCGCTGGGGGCTGATGCCAGAGAGCTGGGCCGTGGAGGCCTCACACCGGATAGAGCTGCAGTCGTCACTTCTGGGTACTTGGCTAAGTCTGCGTTGTTGGAGCCTGGGACGCATGGAGACAGAGGGTCTGCCAACAGCTCGGGGGATCAGACATTGTTTGTGTTCATCTCCACCCCCTTGCACGGCCTCTCCACACGCACAAGCACTACAGGGCAGCCGCACTCTGCCGCCAAGAAGAAAAACACAGGAAGCACACAGAGCAGAAGCCACGGAGTCCACACACCAATCCTGTATTCTGTAGTCACCTGGAACCTTCTAGTCACGGTGACTGCCTTCAAAGCCTTCTAAACCCACCCGTTGTCAGTACTAGAGTCAAGTCTTTTGGAGAGGGATAACCCTATGTACGTATGACCCAGAATGTAAAAGGGAGAAGTGTGTTATTGTTTTCATTTTAAAGAACAACTTTCAACTGTTACTGCCTAAATGTGTATCCTCTCTCATCTTCCAACCATTTGACCACCATCTACAGAGTGATGTTGTGCTGTATGGCTATATCTTTCAAACTTGTATACAAATAATATCTAGGCAAATGTATACACATACAGTGCATTTGGAAAGTATTCAGACCCCTTCCCTTTTTACACATTTTGTTACGTTTTAGCCTTATTATAAAAATGTATTAAATATATTTTTTTCCTCATCAATCTACACAAAATACCCCATAATGACAAAGCAAAAACAGGTTTTTAGAAAAACAGAAATACCTTATTTACATAAGTTTTCAGACCCTTGGTTATGAGAATGGAAATTGAGCTCAGGTGCATCCTGTTTCCATTGATCGTCCTGGAGACTGGAATCTTACTGGGGTCAATTCAATTGATTGGACTATATAAGGTTGATCCAGATCAGTTGACAGTGCATCAGAAAAAAGAAAAAAACATGAAGTCGAAGGAATTGTCAATAGAGCTCCGAGACAGGATTGTGTCGAGGCACAGATCTGGAGATGGGTACCCAAACATTTCTGCAGCATTGAAGGTCCCCAAAAACACAGTGGCCTCCATCCTTCTTAAATGGAAGAAATTTGGAATCACCAAGACTCTCTGAAGCACTCGACCAATCAGGCTTTTATGGTAGAGTGGCCAGACGGAAGCCACTCCTCAGTAAAAAAGGGACATGAAAGCCCTCTGGGAGTTTACCATAAAGCACCTAAGGGACTCTTAGACCATGAGAAACAAGGTTCTCTGGTCTGATGGAACTAAGTGTCACATCTGGAGGGAACCTGGCACCATCCCTACGGAACATGGTGGTGGCAGCATCATGCTGTGGGGATGTTTTTCAGCAGCAGGAGACAAGTCAGGATCGAGGGAAAGATGGAGCAAAGTAAAGAGAGATCCTTGATGAAAACCTGCTCCAGAGCACTCAGGACCTCAGACTGGGGGGGGGGGGGGGGGGGGGGGGTTCACCTTCCAACAGGACAACGAACCTAACCGTACAGTCAAGACAACGAAGGAGTGGCTTCGGGACAAGTCTCTAGATGTCTTTAAGTGGCCCAGCCAGAGCCCGGATTTGAACCAGATCAAACATGTCAGAGACCTGAAAACAGATGTGCAGCAACACTCCCCATCCAACCTGACAGAGCTTGAGAGGATCTGCAGAGAGGAATCGGGAAAAACTCCCCAAATACAGGTGTGCCAAGCTTGTACCGTCAAACCCAAGAAGACTCAAGGCTGTAATCGCTTCCAAAGGTGCTTCAACAAAGTACTGAGTAAAGGGTCTGAATACTTACGTAAATGTGAGATACATACAAACCGTTTTTTGCTTGCCTTGTCATTATGGGGTAGTGTGTGTAGAATGATGAAACAATTTAATACATTTTAGAATAAGGCTGTAAACTAACTAACTAAATGTGGAAAAAGTAAAAGGGGTCTGAATACATCTCGAATGCATTGTACATGACTAATAATACTCTATCGGTGCGGAAACATGAATGCTCTACTCTATGTAGTCTATACTGCTTGTCCGTTCTGATGACAGATGCTGCGTTTTCTGGTTCTATGATATAAAGAAAAGGAAAACATTTAGAACGCATTTAATGTACGTGTTGTTTGAAAGAGTCAGTGTATGACGTGAGAAATCATCTTTAAACCTTGGCATCAGCTTGGTTTGGGGGTTATCTTAGAGGGCCTGCAAGTTCTTAAAGTGGAATTGACAGATAATCTACTTTGCAGATATGAAACAGACAATCATAATGCCATTCAAAAATGTACAATTCTTATTTTATGCAACAAAACCAACTTTATAACTAGTTTTGAAAATAGGTTCTATTTGACTCAATTCCATGACGTTGAGTAAGGCTTTGTTGGTAGAATAGACGGATGCAGTTCAATACATGATTAATACAGCTAATTCTCTAATACATTTCTTGGTAGTCCAACAAATATTGCTATCAAGTTGTAAATCACACCTGGCCTGGTACATTGTTTGCTGCCTCCAGCCCAGCGGGATGCACCGTTTCAGTTTCAATAACTCAATATTTTAGACAAATGTACAGACGATTGTAACTAAGGCTGGGAACAGCTAGAGATGCAGGTGTCATTTGGATAGCTTGCAAGAAATGTGAATCACTTTGCTAGCTAGCTATGCTAAACTTGAACAACTGTTTTCCACAGTTAGCATATATCCTAGTTGTCAATCAAATGTATTTGGCATCGATCATGAAGATCAAATGGGAGGGCAGGCAGGCAAGTTCCCAAGGGTTGGGAAAGCATGCATTGGCAGGTAATCTGCAGAAGGACGAGCAGGCTACTATTCCCCATTGCTTATCAGTGCAAATTTGACGGCCAACTACTAAACAAGTTGAAGGGTTTATCTACTTTTCCCTTGTTACATGTTTAGCTCATCTTGCTTTTGCTAACATTAGTTGTTGATCTTGTTGATGTGCATAGGCAACTGAGGGAGATCAGGCCTACCTGTTGTTTGATCAATAGGACTCTAAAGTTTCCAAATGTAAAAGGACTCCCGTGGAACACAATATATACAAAATTATGTGGACACCCCTTGAAATTAGTGGATTCGGCTATTTCAGCCACACCCATTTGACAGGTGTTTAAAACTGAGCCGACAGCCATGCAATCTCCATAGACAAACGTTGGAAGTAGAATGGCCTTACTGAAGAGCTCAAACGTTCAACCTGGCTTTGTCACAGGAGGCCAGTTCATCAAATTTCTGCCTTGCTAGAGCTGCTCCGGTCATCTGCAAGTGACGTTATTGTGAAGAGGAAATGTCAAGGAGCAACAACATCTCAGTCGCGAAGTGGTAGGTCACACAAGCTCACAGAACAGGACTGCCGAGCTCTGAAGCCCGTAAAAATTCTCTGGCCTTGATTGCAACACTCACTACCGAGTTCCAAACTGCCTGTGGAAGCAAAGTCAGCACAAGAACTGTTCACCAGGAGCTTCATGAAATGGGTTTCCATGGCCAAGCAGCCACACACAAGCCTAAGATCAACATGCACAATGCCAAGTGTCGGCTGGAATGGTGTAAAGCTCGCCGCCATTGGACTCTGAAGCAATGAAAACGCAGTCTCTGGAGTGATGTATCAGGCTTCACCATCTAGCAGTCCGACTGATGAATCTGGGTTTGGCGGATGCCAGGAGAACGCTACCTGCCGCAATGCATAGTGCCAACTGTACAGTTTGGTGTATGAGGAATAATGGTCTGGGGCTATTTTTCATGGTTCGGGCTTGACCCCTTACGATTCGATCACACCGACAGCATCATTGCATTTTTGGTAAACCAGAAGTACATTCACTTCCAGTAGAACGCTGCGTGTGCCTTGCAGCATTGTGTTGCAGAGGCAGTTGCAGCGCGTTCTGTGTGGTGCATACGTTGGATTTATCGAACGCATGCGTCAAACTGTATGCATATATGGCTTGACAGAAATGGTAGCAGAAGGTGAATGTGGAACATTTGTAGCACACATATCCAGATAATCTGCATACTATTTTGCGCAATGACACTATCGGTGTGATCAGGGCATTAGTTCCAGTGAAGACAAATCTTAACGCTACAGCATATAATGCCATTCTATACGATTCTGTACTACCAAATTTGTTGCAAAGGTTTGGTGAAGGCCTTTTACTGTTTCAGCATTACAATGCCCCTGCGCAAAACGTGAGGTCCATATAAACTCAGCAAAAAAAGAAACGTCCTCTGACCGTCAATTGCGTTTATTTTCAGCAAAATTAACATGTGTAAATATTTGTATGAACATAATTCAACAACTGAGACGTAAACTGAACAAGTTCCACAGAAATGTGACTAACAGAAAGTAACAGTCAGTATCTGGTGTGGCCACCAGCTGCATTAAAACCTCTCTGGGATATGTGGGACGGTTGCGTCCCACCCTCGCCAACACCCAGTGAAAGTGCAGGGCGCCAAATTCAAAACAAAAATCTCATAATTTAAATTCCTCAAGCATTCAAGTATTTTACACAATTTTAAAGATAAAATTCTCATTAATCCAGCCACAGTGTCTGATTTCAAAAAGGCTTTACAGCGAAAGCACCACAAACGATTATGTTAGGTCATCACCAACTCACAGAAAAACACAGCCATTTTTCCAGCCAAAGAGATGAGTCACAAAAAGCACAAAGAGATACAATTAATCACTAACCTTTGAGGATCGTCATCAGATTACACTCATAGGACTTCATGTTACACAATACATGTATGTTTTGTTCGATAAAGTGCATATTGATATCAAAAAATCTAATTTTATATTAGCGCGTTACGTTCAGTAGGTCTAAAACATGAAGTGATTTTGCAGAGAGCCACATCAATTTACAGAAATACTCATCATAAATGTTAATGAAAATACAAGTGTTATACATGGAATTAGAGATATACTTCTCCTTAACCTCTCTGCGCACGGAACCCGCTAGCGGGCTGAAATTCCACAACATACGGTGATCGCTACATAAATAGTCATATTAAACATTCATGAAAATAGAAGTGTCTCACATGTATCAAAAGCCTAGAATCTTGCTAATCCAACTGCGTTGTCAGATTCAAAAAAGGATTTACTGCGAAATAATACGATGCGATTATCTGAGCATAGAGCCCCATAAAAAAAAAAACTATTTCAACCAGCACAGGCGCAACAAAATCACAAACTGCAATAAAATAAATTGTTTACCTTTGACGATATTCGTCTGTTTGCAATTCCAATGCTCATTGTTACACAATGAATGATATTTTGTTTGATAAAATCCATTTTTATAGCCTAACACGAAACATTTTGTGAACCGCTTGTGTAGTGAATTCCGTCTCATTCCATTTTCGACGACACATTCCAGTTAAATCACCCACACAGAACGTGACTTTTCCAGTCATGTTTGGTTTCACTGCAATAAACTGGTTTGTTTGTTTGTAACACAATCAAACCTGATGGGCCATTTCACGGGACGTATTGACAGAAAGAAACCGATTTGAAGACAACAAGTAATGACATCATTGTGCACCAATGATTTGCCCGCTGTTTCGTTGATTGACTGTCTTTTAACCCAATGACCACTGATCGTCTTGAAATCTAGCTGGGTAGATGGCCAATGAGCTGAGGTAAACGGCAATGTGTAAATGGTTATGTGCTGGAAGACCAACCCATGTAGTAAGCTCCAGCGTAAAGAGAGTCATGAGCTATTGAATTTTCATACCGGAAGGAGAAACACATATTGCGCATTGCATTGTTTTGTGAACGCGCAGATCAAGTCTAGATATACAGATGAACACACAACTTTAGAATAAATTTATTGGGAAGGTGAGACAGAGATTGTTGGAGGACGCTTCATTTAGCGATTGTGGAGGAATATTTTTTGAAAGGGAGAGGACATCGTTTTGGACTGGTAAGTTCTTATCATGCTAATGCCCTTGTTTGAAATTTATAATATAAAATATTATTTGTGATTTTTATTTTAGAAGCAATATATAAACATTTAATGTCATGAAATGTGAGATGCGTGTCTGCCGCCCCAACCCACATGAAATCACATCAATGGCCAAAGTGAAATGGAGACAGTAGATACAGCTGGTCTGTTGTAATATAATAAAGACAGTAGATCTAGCTGGTCTGTCATAATATAATAGAGACAGTAGATCTAGCTGAAATGTCATAATATAAAAGAGACAGTAGATCTAGCTGGTCTGTCATAATATAATAGAGCCAGTAGATCTAGCTGAAATGTCATAATATAAAAGAGACAGTAGATCTAGCTGGTCTGTCATAATATAATAGAGACAGTAGATCTAGCTGAAATGTCATAATATAAAAGAGACAGTAGATCTAGCTGGTCTGTCATAATATAATAGAGACAGTAGATCTAGCTGAAATGTCATAATATAAAAGAGACAGTAGATCTAGCTGGTCTGTCATAATATAATAGAGACAGTAGATCTAGCTGAAATGTCATAATATAAAAGAGACAGTAGATCTAGCTGGTCTGTCATAATATAATAGAGACAGTAGATCTAGCTGAAATGTCATAATATAAAAGAGACAGTAGATCTAGCTGGTCTGTCATAATATAATAGAGCCAGTAGATCTAGCTGAAATGTCATAATATAAAAGAGACAGTAGATCTAGCTGGTCTGTCATAATATAATAATATATTCAACCTTCAACTCTCTATATATATCTGTTTATTATACCTGTTGATACAGGGCTCATATGTGAAACTATTCTAACTGAACATTTTCTTTCACAGTGACACTGACTCCGAATGGGAGTCTTATCCGGTGTCCTGTGTGAATTTAAGTATGCGCTCTCTAATTCTCTCTTTCTCTCTCTCGGAGGACCTGAGCCCTAGGACCATGCGTCAGGACTACCTGGCATGATGACACCTTGCTGTCCCCAGTCCACCTGGCCTTGCCGCTGTTCCAGTTTCAACTGTTCTGCCTGCGGCTATGGAACCCTAAAAACTGTTCATTTTTACTCTTGAGGTGCTGTCCTGTTGCACCCTCTACAACCACGGTGATCTCCACCCGGCACAGCCAGAAGAGGACTGGCCACCCCTCATAGCCTGGTTCATAGCCCCTCAGAGGACTGAGGGTCTTCCAAATATTGAAAGTGTGTAAATAGTTACCCATGTTATTTTGTAAATGTATATATAAATATATATATATTTATTTATTTATTTTTCTTCTTTTTTTTTTTTTCTTCATATTTTTTAATCAATAATTTTTTTTTCTCCCCCTTTTGTTTGATTTATTTTTTTAAATTTAAAAAAAAAAAATTCTCAATTTTTTGGGGTGTTAGAATACCATTTTGGTATTTTGTATATAGTTATTTGTTTCAAAATGTATACCTTCACCAATTTGGCCACTTGGGTAGATTTGGGCTACTTGTGTGGGACACCTGGGTGACTTCATGATAAATGTCATGTAGCACACTCCTTTTGGAAGTGATCATTCTGAAACTGTTGTAGTACTGTTGCCCTCTTATATTTTTCACCGAAATAGTCCCCATCATCCTATCTGAATGTTTGTTTTATCTTGTTCATTTTAAAGATGATACAAAAATAAAAAACATGTTTTTTTCATTGTTTTATCTAAACCAGATCTATTGTGTGTTATTCTCCTACATTCAATTCACATTTACACAAACTTCAGAGTGTTTTCTTTCAAATGGTACCAAGAATATGCATATCCTTGGTTCTGTGCCTGAGCTACAGGCTGTTAGATTTGGGTATGTCTTCAGGCGGAAATTGCACAAAGTAGGGGGGGGAGCTGTAAGAGGTTATTAAGGCCTGATTGTTAGAGTGCTGCAGAGATGGTTGTTCTTCTGGAAGGTTCTCCCATCTCCACAGAGAAACTCTGGAGCTCTGTCCGAGGTACCATCGGGTTCTTGGTCACCTCCCTGACCAAAGCCCTTCTCCCACGATTGCTCAGTTTGGCCGGGCGGCCAGCTCTAGGAAGAGTCTTGGTGGTTCCAAACTTCTTCCATTTTACGAATGATGGATGCCACTGTGTTTTTGGGGACCTTCAATGCTGCAGAAATGTTTTGGTACCCTTCCCCAGATCTGTGCCTCGACACAATCCTGTCTCGAAGCTCTATGGACAATTCCTTCGACCTCATGGTTCGGTTTTTTCTCTGACATGTACTGTCAACTGTGGGACCTTATATAGACAGGTGTGGGCCTTTCCAAATCATGTCCAATCAAATGAATTTACCACAGGTGGACTGCAATCAAGTTGTAGAAACATCAAGGATAATCAATGGAAACAGGATGCACCGGAGGTCAATTTCGAGAATACTTACGTAAATAAAATATTCGTTTTTTATTTTTAATACATTTTCAAACATTTCTAAAAACCTATTTTTGCTGTGTCATTATGGGATATTGTGTGTCGATTGGTGAGGATGTTTATATTTATTTAATCCATTGTAGAATAATGCTGTAACAATAAAATGTGGAAAAAGGGAAGAGGTGTGAATACTTTCCCACTGTATGTAGACAGCAACACTAACATACAGTACACTCCTTGGCCAGGTCTTACCTGCGAGCAATATAGTAGAAGACAGGGTTGCCATTCTTGGAGGTTCCAGCCTGGTAGAAGATGTTGAGGGTCTTCAGGGCTTTAAACTCGTCTTTTTCATGGACCTGGTGCCTAGAAATCAGGGACAAACGGACAATAGAATGCTTCTGAATCAACTCCACTCACCAACTGCTGGCATCCCGAGTGTCTTAGAACATTTTACAGACTAACTCTACACTAGGAGAGTGTTACCTGGTCATAAACTCCTCAAACTTGGAGCTGGTGAGGTTAAGGCTGGACCAGTGGGTGTCGGCAACAGGTTTGTGTTCGGGGGGCCCCAGATAGGCCAGAAGGGTGGCCATCTTGTCAAACGGCCGCCGGCCCACTGCTTTGTGGTCCCTATGGAATGGGAAGAGAGAGACCGCTGTCAGACTGAGGGCTATACTGGTAGTGCACATAACATGATGATTGGTGACTCATTGTGTGTGTGTGTGTGTGTGTGTGTGTGTGTTACTGACCTGTTGCTGGAGAGGTACTGTCCGATCCTCTCCTGGTTGTTCCACAGCAGCCTATGGAGGGCCAGAACGTTGCCATCACTGATGAAGGACAGGCTGTGGTTGACTGAGTCACTGGGAGGAGAGTCAGAAGCTATGTCCAAGAAGAACCTACAGGGCAATATAGAGGGATCACAGAGTGAATGTTAATTACAGAACTGGAAATCTATTACAAATATCTATAAAATATTAGAAAATGAGTCCAGGTACGTAATTCTCAGCTTCATAAGAGAAAGCCGAGACTCCGATAATTTCCTTCCTTTCAGGATACTGAGAGAGCAGTTTGTGATTTTTTGTCAGAAGTTTTGCTGGTATTAAAATTCTTCTGACTTACCACGTAAAAATCTACAGTTCAAGACGTCGTCACAAATCTGGTAACTGCGCCGTTGCTAACTAGCATAGCTGGTCCCATTGTTGCACAGAGTTACATAAGAATCCTGTTGTCATCTTCAACCTAACTTACCGCCTGGCTGCATCAAAGTTGCTTTTCACAAAGTCGTTAAAAGGCCTCATGTGCTCCTCTTTAGTAAACAACACGTGGTTGGCAATGCTCTGGAGGATCTGCGAACCAAACAGAGCGCAACTTAACTAAAATCAAAGGTAATAAATATAATATTTTTTACAATTATTTTATCAAACTATTTTGGTCAAAGCCACGACTGTCATTTTCACACAAGATGCTTATTTTTGGAAGATGGAATCTCCCAACCCATACCTTGGACATGAGCTTTAGTCCTCTCTCTATGCTGGGTGGGGGCTTCTCATCCAGGATGCCTGCCTCGTAGGGTGACACGATGGCAGGGTTGATGAAGCGCAGGAACATGGCACTGCCCACCGCCCCGATACTGTTCTGGGGGAAACGCTGGCTCACCACCTGAAGGAAAAGGTGGGCGGAAAAGGGGGAGGGAGGAGAGCAGGATGAGGAGTTGGAACAGAGTGGAGAGAAAACACGAAAGGAAATGAGAAAGTTTGATGCTTGTACGACATGACAGAGAAGATCTCACACCACCCTTCTCAAAGCCAGCCAGAGCACAAGCAAGAGAGAAAGAGTTAGAGAGAAAAGAGTGCAAGAGAGGGGGAGGGCGACAGAGGAAGAAGGAAAGAGCTAGGTACGGAAAAAAATGCCTCGTTATGGCGAGATCACAACTTATTTATCTCATGATCACTATAACAAAAGTTGATAAAAATAAATTGACGTATTGATTTATCTATTTTTATTTAACCTTTAACTTGGCAATTCAGTTAAGAACCAATTCTTATTTACAATGACAACCTAGGAACAGTGATCAGGGGCAGAACGACAGATTTTTACCTTGTCAGCTTTGGGATTCGATCTAGCAACCTTTCGGTGACTGGCCCAACACTCTAACCACTATTGGCTGTGTGGCTGAGGCGGCTAAGCCCTCAGTGGAACAGTGCACAAGTTTTTATTGATTGCTACACTAAGCAATAATAAAACTCATGCTAACATGCTTTCATTTGTGTTTGGAGATCATTATCAGTGTGTTAGTTAGAATGTTAGCAAGCTAAATGTCCCTTACCTTAAGCTATGAGCTTGTGAGGAAGCTAAGCCCGGGTGGGGCATTTAAGCCCTCAACGATGTCTTACAGGATGCTCTAAATGTCACTTACCTCCCTTACAATGCTGCTAACTTGCCTAGTCTTGTGAGCTAGCGAGTTAGCTCGGTAGTCTTGTTAGCTAGATTGTTTTTAGCTGGCATAACTGAAGTGTATGACAAGGAACACTTCACGTAAATATTATCCATTTAAACATTTACTGAGTGGGTGAGCTCCATTCCTAACAGGCTGATCAGATTTATTTTCAGCCTCAGAGCTTGATCTGATTCAACAGCAGCATCAGAGGCTGATAAATCAGGATTGTGCCTCGTAGGCTGTTTCATAGGTAAAGATCCTTGCAGGCAGATTAGCAGTCAGGCTGCTGCCTTGTAGGCTGTCTGCAAGGAGTCCACTGTGAATTTCAATATTATGCACAAAACATGAAGTGTCCCTTATAATTATACAAGTGTCAGTTATGCAAGCTAACAACCAACATAGGTAATAAGCTAGCTAACAAGACTACATAGCTAATTAGCATGGAATTGGCTGTGGTCTTGGGGAAGCATGCAGCCTGGAGACAGTGCTGCCTGTCAGGCATCATTGAAGTCTTACATGCCCCATGAAGGCATTGCGATCAACACAGCCACAAGGCTCCTTGATGAGGTGGATGTGCATCTGAACAAAAATTAATGGGATGATGAATGGTACTTTTGATTATCTCTTAACCACATTCATATAGGGGGCGCTCTTTTAATTTTTGGATGAAAAACGTTCCCGTTTTAAACAAGATATTTTGTCACGAAAAGATGCTCGACTATGCATATAATTGACAGCTTTGGAAAGAAAACACTCTGACGTTTCCAAAACTGCAAAGATATTGTCTGTGAGTCCACAGAACTGATGTTACAGAAAAAACCCAGATAAAAATCCAATCAGGAAGTGCCGCATTTTTTGAAACCGCCTCATGGCAAAGACTCCTTATATGGCTGTGGAGGAGCTAGGAGTCAGCTTACGTTTTCCATGTTTTCCCCAAGGTGTCTGCAGCATTGTGACGTATTTGTAGGCATATCATTGGAAGATTGACCATAAGAGACTACATCTGCTTGGTGTCCTCCGTCGCAATTATTGCGTAATCTCCAGCTGCAGTATTTTTCTGTTTGCTTTTGATGAGAAGCCAGCTGCCACGAATGATAGATTATCGAATAGATATGTGAAAAACACATTGAGGATTGATTCTAAACGTTTGCCATGTTTCTGTAGACATTATGGAGCTCATTTGGAAAAAAGTTTGCCGTTGTAAGTGACTGCATTTTCCGGTATTTTTCTTAGCCAAACGTGATGAACAAAACTGAGCTATTTCGTCTACACAAATAATATTTTTGGAAAAAATGAACATTTGCTATCTAACTAAGAGTCTCATCATTGAAAACATACGAAGTTCTTCAAAGGTAAATTATTTTATTTGAATGCTTATCTTGTTTTTGTGAAAATGTTGCCTGCTGAATGCTAGGCTTAATGCTATGCTAGGCTATCAATACTCTTACACAAATGCTTGTGTAGCTTTGGTTGAAAAGCATATTTTGAAAATCTGAGATGACAGTGTTGTTAACAAAAGGCTAAGCTTGTGTTTCAATATATTTATTTCATTTGCGATTTTCATGAATAGGAAACGTTGCGTTATGGTAATGAGCTTGAGGCTATGATTACGCTCCCGGATACAGGATTGCTCGTCGCTAGAGCTTAATCTCGACAAAACTTATTTTTTAAATTTTTTTTGTACCTTTATTTAACCAGGCAAGTCAGTTAAGAACAAATTCTTATTTTCAATGGCAGCCTAGGAACAGTGGGTTAACTGCCTGTTCAGGGGCAGAACGACAGATTTGTACCTCGTCAGCTCGGGGATTTGAACTTGCAACCTTTCGGTGACTAGTCCAACGCTCTAACCACTAGGCTACCCTACCACATGTAGTGATCAAGAGATAAGTTGTGATCTCGAACATAAGATAATTATTAGTTGTATTCATATGTCTTCCTCTCTGGACTTGCGTAGCTAAGAGAGGACATTTTAAAATAAAGCTTTGATGGAAATTAAGCCTTTGAAAAATAAATGCCAGCAAGAGTGGACAAGCTTGATTTTAAAGTGGAACTGACTACATTTTATCAACATAAAATCTTATTAAAATCTGTTCATTTACACCCCCAGGATGAATGACAATACTTATTTTACATTTTCTGACAAGTGAGCACTTAGATATGGTACTTTTCACGTTTTCATACAATGTTTGGGAATAATGTATAGTAGCGTACATGAAAATTATATAGCAATATAGAGTGGGAAAGCAGCCATGTGTTTGGAAAATTAATATAAACATCAGTCTTGTACAGGACCGGCGTCTAGGCAGACCGGTGCGCCATAGCCAATCAGAGCTACAGTAGGTCTATATGAAAATAAGCCATTTTCCACAGAAGCCTGCCAACATTCACTTTGAACTGGACTGGGTGTTTACAGGCAGTAGCAACAGCGCAACTATAGAACGTTATTCGCCAAAAGCCACAAAATACACCTGAATGGATTTCTGCAAATAAGTAAATACCATGGGCGTCTTCTTACATTTGGGAACTTAGTTATACTAAGCAAACAACCATGAAAAGGCTTGCCCTCAGTTGCCTATGCACATAAACAACAAGATCGTCAATTTACGCTAGCCAGAGCGAGATGAGCTCAAATCTGAAGAGGGAACATTAGATAAATCCTCTCAAACTTGCTAATTGGCTGTCAAAATCGCACTGATAAACGATTGGGAATAGTAGCTTGTTCATCCTTCTGCAGCTTGCCTGCCAGTGCATTCTTAACCCAACCTACATTTTGACAACTGAATGGGAACCACACGCACTACCCTCTGTAGTGCCTTACGGTCAGATGCCGAGCAGTTGCTATACCAGGCGGTGATGCAACCGGTCAGGATTACAGCTGTAGAACTTTGAGGATCTGGGTATCATTGCCAAATCTCTTCAGTCTCCTGAAGGGGAAAAGGTTTTGTCGTGCCCTCTTCACGACAGTCTTGGTGTGTTTGGACCATGACAGATCATTGGTGATGTGGACACCAAGGAACTTGAAACTCGACTGGCTCCACTTCAGCCGGGTCGTTGTTTGTGGGGGCCTGTCCGGCCCTCCTTTTCCTGTAGTCCGCGATCAGCTCCTTTGTCTTGCTCACATTGGGGGGGGGGGGGGGGGGGGGGGAGTTGTGCTTGGCCACGCAGTTGTGGGTGAACGGAATACAGGAGGGGACTAAGCACGCACCCCTGCTAACTGTGGATAACAGTCGTTCATTTTCAGCATAGCTAGCAAAGCGATTCACATTTTTTGAAAATTAACTAAAAATGGCACCTGCATCTCTAGCTGTAGCCATCAAAAAACGATGAGTGGTAAAAGTCAGTCGCTCACCCCACTCTTCCAATGACATGACATCCTCCCAAGCAGCTAGCTAGCTATGCTCTGTGTTTTAAGCTAAATAAATAGCTACATACATAAATAGGTATGCTAGCCCAGGGTGTCAAACTCAAATCAGCGCACGGCCATATTGACAAAACAACAAATTTGCGGCCTAGACATATCCTTTTTGCTTATACAAAAAATGACCCAAACTGGCCATTGTTTTCTCATAAAAAAATGTGTCCCTTTATAAATATCCACGTATGTACAGAGGATACTGTATATAGCATTTGAACATATCAAAACAAAGATATAAATCATATTTGTCCAACCTTCGCTGCTATGCTTGTAGATGTGCATAATATGCTGTGGAGTGTCTGTACACTTCCCCTCGGCTGAGCGCTGTAACCGGGGCACACGAAAGCAGCGCAATTGAAGTTAAATTCAATTGAAGTTAAATTGACTGATGCGAGACTCAGGCTATAATTTCATAAAGTAGATGACTCAAAAGTTTAATCATTTATACTCGCTTGTGTGTCCTATTGAGTTTGACACGTGCGCTAGCCTATTGGCCCCGTTATGGCAGACTTCTGATCATTGCCCTTGCTAGTTTGATTGTGTTGACATTCTCAGCCTTCGTTACAGTCGTCCATTTTTGTTCAAAATATTGAGTCATTGAAACATCTCGAATGGGTGATGGCAGCAAACAATGTACCCGGCCAGATGTGATTTCCAACCTGATAGCAATATTTTTTGGACTACCAAGAAATGTATTGGTAATTTATATTAAATCCTGCAAAGAACTGCTTCCATCTATTCTGCCAACAATGCGTAAATCATGGACTTTTGAGTTAAATATAACCTATTTTTAACAGCTCTTATAAAGTTGGTTTTGGAACATAAATTGGGATTTTGATATTTTTGACTGATATGATTGCACTTTAAAGCGCGACAGAAAAAAGGGGTTAAAAATGACATTGAATTTCACCAGCCAGAAAACAACAGCGAATACATGGAGATATGACTCCCAGAGCAAAGCAGAAAAATGTCTCACAGGTGATCAGCCAGACACACAGTGTTTTACAGAGCAATAAATTATAACCATAGTCCACAAGACAGACACCAACATGCATGTACACAAGACAGACAATCCTCACTTCACCTAGGCCTTTAGATTCAAATATTTGGTGCAAGTGCAATAAACCAATTTCAAATAGGCCCTATACAGTATATGGCCCAAATACAACAGACATAAAACCACCGCAATCACTAAGCAAGATGGCTGTGTCATTGTAAATAAGAATTTGTTCTAAACCGGCTTGCCTAGTTAAATAAAAAGATTAACAAATGTAAAGAAAGAAATAAAAACACACACAATACTTTACTACGTAACATCCCACTGTATATGCACTGCAGCAACACAGAAAGAAGTGCACCATAGAAAACTGTCCCCCTGGTGATGTGTTTATGTCAACTGCAGCCAAATTCCTCCCTTGTACTTGATTGACTAATTAAGATCAGTAATTAGTAAATAACTACCCTCACCTGGTTGTCTAGGTCTTAACTGAAAGGAAAAACCAAAAAGCCGCAGACACCAGGCCCTCCAGAGAATAAGTTTGACACCCCTGCTGTAACCGAATGCACTGGTTTCTTGGAGTTAATAGAAAATGGAAGCAAGTAAGTTGGCGCTACTATTTGTAGAATGTCTTTATTTTTCATTTTTAATAAAAGGCAAAGTTATTTTTGCTTTTGAAAAGAAAAGGGGCTGAGGAAAAAGTTCTCTGAACTTACTGCTTCTTTGTTTAACTTTCTGTCTTTAACTGTGGCTTTAGTCAGTAGAGAGTGGCAAGTAGCCAACAGAACAGAGATGAGCACAAACAGGTCACAGCACCACACACACACACACACAAGAGCATCCGCCGGCACAGCCCAACTACTGACCAGCATTGTGTGCACGTGCTGATGTTTTTTTACAGGCAGATTTTCGCACAATGGTAGTAGTATAGGATTGTATCGAGCGAAGGGAGATCGATATGCGTCAGGTTCATGTTCTGTGCTATTTTGGTGTTGTGTCCAACAAAATAACATTAGTGGTTCCAAAGCACCCCGCGTTCATCTCATTGAGATATCGAAACATTTGATGTGTTGCTTTAAGTCAGTATAGAGAGAAAGTCAGTTTTTGTGGAAGCAGAGGGGAGCGGTCTCGGCTCATCAGACATGCAGATGGAAACAGGAAATAGGCGAGTGGAGTGTGTGTCCATACAGAGGTGTTCTTTCATGGAAAAGTTAGGCTTAATGGAAACGGTGTGTGTGTAAGCAGTTTGACAGTAGGGACACTAGCTGCTTTGTGGTGTCTTGATGTTGCTGTAGTCAGTTAATTAATCTGCATATGTTCCCCCTTTTCCAACCACCACCATTGAAGGGACAGTCCTTAATCTGTTCTGTCACAGTACATGAAGGGCGAACACGTAGAAGAGGGCAGAGGACGTATAGCAGCAACGTTAGTGAAAAGTCAGAGAAAAGTAAGAAGGTTGTGCCTGTGTGTATTAGTGAGAGATGTGACCTAGTGCCATTATTAGCACAGTATGGAAGAAAGCCAGTGGCTTGTAAGGGTGTAGGCGACAGTAACACACTCCACCCACCCAGAGAGCAGCGTGAGGCCAGAGGTGGGGAATGAACCTACTTGGTAGAGACAGTGACACACACTGCGTAGCTGTGGCGGGAACTCGCTGGAGGAGTTGATAATGGCCAGGAAGAACCGGTCTGTGATCTGAAGAAGGTTCCGCTGGTTCTCGTCAAGGTTCTCTGACTGTTCTAGTCTACAAAGAGGGAGGGAGGGTGGAGACGGGGAAGAGAGAGAGGAAGGGGAAAGTCCGACAACTGTCATTCACGATTGAAATAAAGTCAATCATTATGGTAAGAGATTTTAACAAAGTGTTAAGTACCTCAATGGACCGTAAAGGTAATCACTCTACAAACTATCATCACCGTGCCCTTAAAGAAATCACAAATATTATGGACACATTAGAAATAGTGGCTATTTGGAGACTAAAAAACCCTGACCTAGTGAGATATACATGGAGGAGACTTGATCAAGCTAGTCGTCTTGACTACTTTGTATCTTTCTCTCGTGCATCAAAAGTTTTAAGTTTTAAATAGGAGACAGAATGCGATCGGATCATCTAATTGGCGTTCACATAACTCTTATAGATTTTCCACGTAGACGGGATATTGGAAATTTAATCAAAGTTTACTGGAGGACAACTATTTTTAACTGAATTTTCAGCAAATCCCCTTATTGTTTCAGATACCTTTAAAAATTTACCTTCAGAGGTCATTCAATTCATTATTCATCAATAATGAAAAAGCAGTTTCTGGCTAGAGACAAGACTAACAAGGGAAATCAATGAACTAACAGTACAGTTTTTTTTTTTTTTGTGCAGAAACTCGTTACTGAAGACGGGAGTCATCTATGATTCTCCGAATAATATTTCAAAAGAGGAAGCTAATTATTTTAGGCAGACGTTCTCTTTTCCGTCTCATCTTCTCCCACTGAATGAAGATTACGGTAAGGAATTCTTTACAAATAATATAAAAAATTGAAAATTAACAAATCAGATCAGTCCGAAGGCCAAATTACAGAGGAATAACTTTGAGGCTTTTAAATCCTTTCAGTCTGGAAAAACCCCAGGGCTTGATAGCATACCGGTAGAGGTATGTCAAACCGTTTTTGAGATACTAAAAGCGCCATTGTTAGATTGTTTTAACTACTCCTATAGAAATGGTAGTCTGTCAGGTACTCAGCAGGAAGGTCTGATTTCTATATTATTAAAACAAGTCCCAGATGGCAAATATAAAGACCCAGTATATCTAAAAAACTGGAGGCCCCTTGCACTTAAATGTTGTGATGCAAAAATACTAGCGAAATGCAATTAAATTTCGACAATTCTCCTATAAAATGGGTAAAAGAAATGTATAGCAACCCCAGGTGTAAAATAGTAAATAACGGCTACTTCTCAGAGAGTTTTGAATTGTCAAGAGGAGTTAAACAAGGAAGTCCGCTGTCAACATATCTATTCGTTATGGCCATCGAAATGCTAGCTATTAAAATCAGATCCAATAACAACAGAGGATTAGAAATCCAAGGCTTAAAAACAAAGGTGTCCATGTATGGCGATGACTCAAGTTTTATATCAAGTCCGCAAGCTAGATCCCTGCAATGTCTCATTGAAGATCTAGATAACTTTTCTGGACTAAAACCTAATTGTGATAAATGTACAATATTACGTATTGGATCATTAAAAATACAACTCTTACATTACCCTGCAGTTTACCTATAAAATGGGCTGACAGTGAAGTAGACATACTTCGTATTCGTATCACAAAATATATAAATTAGCTCTCCGCAATGAATTTCTATAGAAAAAAATAGACAAGGTCCTGCAACCATGGAGAGGTAAATAACGGTCTATTTATGAAGGGAAAAAAACTATCCAACTCCTTAGACATATCTCAGTTTATTCACTTATGGCGCTGCATACTCCTGACGATTTGTTTTTTAAATCAGATGAGCAATTTTTTTTTGCTATATCTGGGACACTAACTAGACAAAAAAAAAAAGTGCCCATCTACAGTGGGGCAAAAAAGTATTTAGTCAGCCACCAATTGTGCAAGTTCTCCCACTTAAATTACAGCCCCCCCCCCCCCCCCATCATGGGTACACTTCAACTATGACAGACAAAATGAGAGAAAAAAATCCTGAAAATCACATTGTAGGTTTTTTAATGAATTTATCTGCAAATTATGGTGTAAAAAATAAGTATTGTCACCTACAAACAAGCAAGATTTCTGGCTCTCACAGACCTGTAACAACTTCTTTAAGAGGCTCCTCTGTTACCTGTAATAGCACCTGTTTGAACTTGTTATAAGTATAAAAGACACCTGTCCATAACCTCAAACAGTCACACTCCAAACTCCACTATGGCCAAGACCAAAGAGCTGTCAAAGGACACCAGAAACAAAATTGTAGACCTGCACAAGGCTGGGAAGACTGAATCTGCAATAGGTAAGCAGCTTGGTTTGAAGAAATCAACTGTGGGAGCAATTATTAGGAAATGGAAGACATACAAGACCACTGATAATCTCCCTCAATCTGGGGCTCCACGCAAGATCTCACCCCGTGGGGTCAAAATGATCACAAAAATCCCAGAACCACACGGGGGGACCTAGTGAATGACCTGCAGAGAGCTGGGACCAAAGTAACAAAGCCTACCATCAGTAACACACTACGCCACTAGGGACTCAAATCCTGCAGTGCCAGACGTGGCCCTCTGCTTAAGCCAGTACATGTCCAGGCCCGTCTGAAGTTTGCTAGAGAGCATTTGGATGATCTAGAAGAAGAGTGGGAGAACGTCATATGATCAGATGAAACCAAAATATAACTTTTTGGTAAAAACTCAACTCGTCGTGTTTGGAGGACAAAGAATGCTGAGTTGCATCCAAAGAACACCACACCTACTGCGAAGCATGTGGGTGGAAACATCATGCTTTGGGGTTGTTTTTCTGCAAAGGGACCAGGACGACTGATCCGTGTAAAGGAAAGAATGAATGGGGCCATGTATCGTGAGATTGAGTGAAAACCTCCTTCCATCAGCAAGTGCATTGAAGATGAAACATGGCTGGGTCTTTCAGCATGACAATGATCCCAAACACACCGCCCGGGCAACGAAGGAGTGGCTTCGTAAGAAGCATTTCAAGGTCCTGGAGTGGCCTAGCCAGTCTCCAGATCTCAACCCCATAGAAAATCTTCGCAGGGAGTTGAAAGTCTGTGTTGCCCAGCAACAGCCCCAAAACATCACTGCTCTAGAGGAGATCTGCATGGAGGAATGGGCCAAACTGGGCCAAAATACCAGCAACAGTGTGTGAAAACCTTGTCTTCACCTCTGTCATTGCCAACAAAGGGTATATAACAAAGTATTGAGAAACTTGTTATTGTCCAAATACTTATTTTCCACCATAATTTTCAAATAAATTCATAAAAAATCCTACAAATGTGTTTTTCTGGATTTTTTCTCATTTTGTCTGTCATAGTTGAAGTGTACCTATGATGAAAATTACAGGCCTCTCATCTTTTTAAGTGGGAGAACTTGCACAATTGGTGGCTGACTAAATACTTTTTTGCCCCACTGTATATAATGAATATGAATTGGGTGGGTTGAGATTATTAAATACAGTTGAAGTCGGAAGTTTATATACACTTAGGTTGGAGTCATTGAAACTCGTTTTTCAACCACTCTACAAATTTCTTGTAAACAAACTATAGTTTTGACATATACGGTGTTCATGACAAGTAATTTTTCCAACAATTGTTTACAGACAAGATTATTTCACTGTATCACATTTCCAGTGGGTCAGAAGTTTACATACGCTAAGTTGACTGTGCCTTTAACCGCGAACGGTATGACAACTGCCAGTGAAAGCGCAGGCGCCAAATTCAAAACAACATAAATCCCATAATTAAAATTCCTCAAACATACAAGTATTTTACACCATTTTAAAAAGATACACTTCTTGTTAATCCCACCAGTGTCCGATTTAAAAAAGGCTTTACAGCAAAAACAAACCAAACGGTTATGTTAGGTCAGAGCCAAGTCACAGAAAAACAGCCATCTTACCAGCCAAAGAGAGGAATCACAAAAAGCACAAATAGAGATAAAATTAATCACTAACCTTTGATGATCTTCATCAGATGACACTCATAGGACTTCATGTTACACAATGCATGTATGTTTTGTTCGATAAAGTTCATATTTATATCCAAAAATCTGTTTACATTGGCTCGTTACGTTCACTAGTTCTAAAACATCCGATGATTTTGCAGAGAGCCAATTTACAGAAATGCTACTAATTAACATTGATAAAAGATACAACTGTTATGCACGGAATTATAGATACATTTCTCCTTAATGCAACCACTGTCAGATTTAAAAAAAACTTTAACCACTTCCTGGTTGGATTTTTTTCTTAGGTTTTTGTATGCCATATGAGTTCTGTTGTACTCACAGACATCATTCAAACAGTTAGAAACTTCAGTGTTTTCTATCCAATACTACTAATAATATGCATATATTAGCAACTGGGCCAGAGTAGCAGACAGTTTACTCTGGGCACCTTATTCATCCAAGCTACTCAATACTGCCCAAAGAAGTTAAACAGCTTGGAAAATTCCAGAAAATTATGTCATGGCTTCAGAAGCTTCTGATAGGCTAATTGACATCATTTGAGTCAATTCGGAGTGTACCTGTGGATGTATTTCAAGACCTACCATCAAACTCAGTGCCTCTTTGCTTGACATCATTGGAAAATCAAAAGAAATCTGCCAAGACCTCAGAAAGAAAATTGTGGGCCTCCACAAGTCTGGTTCATCCTTGGGAGCAATTTCCAAACGCCAAAAGGTACCACATTCATCTGTACAAACAATAGTACGCAAGTATAAACACCATGGGACCACGCAGCCGTCATACCGCTCAGGAAGAGACACGTTCGGTCTCCTAGAGATGAACGTACTTTGGTGCGAAAAGTGCAAATCAATCCCAGAACAACAGCAAAGGACCTTGTGAAGAAACGGGTACAAAAATATCTATATCCACAGTAAAACGAGTCCTACAGTGTCTTGCGAAAGTATTCGGCCCCCTTGAACTTTGCGACCTTTTGCCACATTTCAGGCTTCAAACATAAAGATATAAAACTGTATTTTTTGGTGAAGAATCAACAACAAGTGGGACACAATCATGAAGTGGAACGACATTTATTGGATATTTCAAACTTTTTTAACAAATCAAAAACTGAAAAATTGGGCGTGCAAAATTATTCAGCCCCCTTAAGTTAATACTTTGTAGCGCCACCTTTTGCTGCGATTACAGCTGTAAGTCGCTTGGGGTATGTCTCTATCAGTTTTGCACATCGAGAGACTGAAAATCTTTCCCATTCCTCCTTGCAAAACAGCTCGAGCTCAGTGAGGTTGGATGGAGAGCATTTGTGAACAGCAGTTTTCAGTTCTTTCCACAGATTCTCGATTGGATTCAGGTCTGGACTTTGACTTGGCCATTCTAACTCCTGGATATGTTTATTTTTGAACCATTCCATTGTAGATTTTGCTTTATGTTTTGGATCATTGTCTTGTTGGAAGACAAATCTCCGTCCCAGTCTCAGGTCTTTTGCAGACTCCATCAGGTTTTCTTCCAGAATGGTCCTGTATTTGGCTCCATCCATCTTCCCATCAATTTTAACCACCTTCCCTGTCCCTGCTGAAGAAAAGCAGGCCCAAACCCTGATGCTGCCACCACCATGTTTGACAGTGGGGATGGTGTGTTCAGCTGTGTTGCTTGTACGCCAAACATAACGTTTTGCATTGTTGCCAAAAAGTTCAATTTTGGTTTCATCTGACCAGAGCACCTTCTTCCACATGTTTGGTGTGTCTCCCAGGTGGCTTGTGGCAAACTTTAAATGACACTTTTTATGGATATCTTTAAGAAATGGCTTTCTTCTTGCCACTCTTCCATAAAGGCCAGATTTGTGCAATATACGACTGATTGTTGTCCTATGGACAGAGTCTCCCACCTCAGCTGTAGATCTCTGCAGTTCATCCAGAGTGATCATGGGCCTCTTGGCTGCATCTCTGATCAGTCTTCTCCTTGTATGAGCTGAAAGTTTAGAGGGACGGCCAGGTCTTGGTAGATTTTCAGTGGTCTGATACTCCTTCCATTTCAATATTATCGCTTGCACAGTGCTCCTTGGGATGTTAAAAGCTTGGGAAATCTTTGTATCCAAATCCGGCTTTAAACTTCTTCACAACAGTATCTCGGACCTGCCTGGTGTGTTCCTTGTTCTTCATGATGCTCTCTGCGCTTTTAACAGACCTCTGAGACTATCACAGTGCAGGTGCATTTATACGGAGACTTGATTACACACAGGTGGATTGTATTTATCATCATTAGTCATTTAGGTCAACATTGGATCATTCAGAAATCCTCACTGAACTTCTGGAGAGAGTTTGCTGCACTGAAAGTAAAGGGGCTAAATAATTTTGCACGCCCAATTTTTCAGTTTTTGATTTGTTAAAAAAGTTTGAAATATCCAATAAATGACTGTGGTCATGTGGACACATGACTGTGTCCCACTTGTTGTTGATTCTTCACAAAAAAATACAGTTTTATATCTTTATGTTTGAAGCCTGAAATGTGGCAAAAGGTCGCAAAGTTCAAGGGGGCCGAATACTTTCGCAAGGCACTGTATATCGACATAACCTGAAAGGCCGCTCAGCAAGGAAGAAGCCACTGCTCCAAAACCGCCATTAAAAAAGCCAGACTACGGTTTGCAACTGCACATGGGGACAAAGATCGTACTTTTTGGAGAAATGTCCTCTGATCTAATGAAACAAAATTAGAACTGTTTGGCCATAATGACCATTGTTATGTTTGGAGGAAAAAGGGGGCTAGCTTGCGAGCCGAACAACACCATCCCAACCGTGAAGCACGGGGGTGGCAGCATCATGTTGTTGGGGTGCTTTGCTGCACGAGGGACTGGTGCACTTCACAAAATATATGGCATCATGAGGAGGAACATTGTGTGGATATATTGAAGCAACATCTCAAGACATCAGTGAGGAAGTTAAAGCTTGGTCGCAAATGGGTCTTCCAAATGGACAATGACCCCAAGCAGACTTCCAAAGTTGTGGGAAAATGGCTTAAAGACAACAAAGTCAAGGTATTGGAGTGGCCATCAAAGCCCTGACCTCAATCCTATAGAAAATTTGTGGGCAGAACTGAAAAAGTGTGTGCGAGCAAGGAGGCCTTCAAACCTGACTCGGTTACACTAGCTCTGTCAGGAGGAATGGGCCAAAATTCACCCAATTTATTGTGGGAAGCTTGTGGAAGGCTATCCAAAACGTTTGACCCAAGTTAAACAATTTGAAGGCAATGCTACCAAATACTAAATGAGTGTATGTAAACTTCTGACCCACTGGGAATGTGAAGAAAGAAATAAAAGCTGAAATAAATCACTCTAGTATTATTCTGATATTTCACATTCTTAAAATAAAGTGGTGTCGAATGGTTGAGGGACAGCTATTGGGGAACCTTGGGGGGTTGGGCTTCACGTTTTTTAGCCTGGTGGGAGATCTGTCAACGTGCCCTTGAGCAGGGATTTGACCATGGAGGCTTCTGTGTGTCACTCTGAATGGGAGTCTGTTGGATGACTGGTATGATGTAGTTGTTGAGCGGCTTCACTGCAAGTATATTGTATGTTTCAGATATTCAATTTAAAAAAAAATACTTAAAAAAAAAAGTCAGGATTGCCTAAGAAACTTCCATTTAAAAAGGTTACCCCCCAAAATTGCTCAAATCGACATGCTATCCTTTACCACCACACCAGGCTACCACAGTCTAACTGGTGGAATGCTTCCGGTTAATGTTCCGACCTGGTTGTGTCCACCTCAAAGCTGATGTTGTGCCACTCTGGGGTGGTGACGACCCCTTTAAGTAGAGGCTCCAGGAGCTTCTGTAGGTACGCCGCCCCGTAAACCTAACACAAAGAATTTCAACATTAAAATGCCTTTAAAATTCCAGGCTTGGTGTGAGTGCTTCAGGTTATACCATTTAAAATTGTCTGTATGGGAGAGAAATGTGGTTTTACCTTGAAACAGAAGGTCATGATTTTACTGGCCAGACTGTTGCCTCTGAAGAGAGTCTGCATGGAGTCAGCCAGCTCTACCTCCTTGGAGAACATATTCCACAGCAGCTGATACAGCAGGTGGCGAGAGTCAAACAGTGTCACCAACACACGAGCCAGCTCGTCCTGAAGACGACACAGGAGGACACACTATGTTTCAACAACTACTGCCTCAAATTCTCATACTTGCACAGGGGTGGCAAACCCTTTTCCTGGAGAGCTACAGGACATGCAGGCGTTTGCTCCAGCCTTGCACTAACATGTCTGATTCTACTAATAAATTATGTTTGTTATTGTAGTGCTCATCATTGTGAAGGTTAGTCACCCAAAAGGCTGTGTTTCGTACATACCCATTGGGATCCTGGCACCACATTGGCCAGTGCCATGGCGATGGGCAGCTCTCCCTGGTCTCCCATCATGGTGACCAGCTCCACCAGCCTTTCAAAGCGGTCTGCCAGCACCGTCTCTGCCAGTGTGTCAAACTCTGTCCCCTGCTGGAGGATCTTAGTCAGAACCTCCATGAAGGTGGCCCGTGTCTGCAGGTCCTTATGGTAGCCCAAACCTGGAGAAGGGTGGATGGTGGGGGGAGGAGAGAGAGACGGATAGAGAGACAGAGCGACAGAGGGGGCACAAGAGAAAGATTAAGGGTGGCAAAGGATACAGGGACATTATATTTGAGGTTTGATTGTTCATTTTGGAAGCTATGGTCCTTGGTAGATGAAAGGACTAACATTATAGCTTTCCTGGCACTATAAAAAGGTGGAGAAATACTACTGCTACAGTAGATCACCGATAGAGTGCATGAGTCCGCTGTCCACGTTGGCGTTGAGGAGGTTGGACATGGCCAGGACAGTACAGTGTCTGAGGGAGGCCAGGCGTCGAGACATGCCCCTCTTCCTCCCAACCACCGGCTGGCCATCATCCTCCACCTCACTGCAGTCATTCAGCAGGTTCATGAACAGGGTAAAGTACCTGGGTACAGGGGGTAAAGCAGGGTTCAGAACACTTAACAGGCAGTTTGAATTAAAATCATGTGCACATTTAAGTTAATGTATTCCTTTACTTCTATACAGAAAACACTGTTTATTTTGCGTGTGGAAATGTTACAGCATGCACAGTAAACAGAAAGCTCAAGAGCAGCAACAGATAACTAAGTCTCTCTGGATAAGCACGTCAGCTACATGACTAAAAGGTATAGGAGTGTATATGGGGCGGCAGGGTAGCCTAGTGGTTAGAGAGTTGGACTAGTAGGTTGCAAGTTCGAATCCCCGAGCTGACAAGGTACAAATCTGTCGTTCTGCCCCTGAACAGGCAGTTAACCCACTGTTCCTAGGCCGTCATTGAAAATAATAATTTGTTCTTAACTGAATAGTTAAATAAAGGTAAAAAAAAGAAAAAAACATTTAAAAAAAAAGGTATATGAGTAAAGCATGTTGTAGTTACTTGAGGAAGAGCTGGGACTTGGCCTCCATCAGCTCCACCCCGTCTCCCTCCTCTGGCTGAAGAGGCAGGCCAGCTAACAGAGACACCACCGCCTCCATACTGGCCTGGTCCAGGTCTCTGGTCAGACACTTGATATCGTCATCAGCAGCCTGGTTGGAGGTGCCCATCACCCAGTCTGTCAGGTACTCCACCATCTTGTTCCTGGCAGATGTGGTGAGGGGTTGAATTAACAAAAATGATTGATTCTTGAAGAATATAACTTATAAATGTCTCATGAGCTGTCGTACCCCATCAGAACTCAAAATATACACTTCTTTTACTCCAACGTTTATAAACTAAGTAAATGTAAACAAAACACTACATAGCCTCAACGCATTGTTAAAACTATAATTTTATATCAGGTATGGTCATTCTATAGCTCTGTCTGTGAATTTGGGAGTGGTAATATTTCTCTAGACCAATCCAACTTTTTTTAATTGTTTGAACTGCTGACTGAAGCTTTAAGTAGCGTTTAGCTAGTTTGGCTAGCGTTAAACTAGAGTTTAGGTCTGTCCAGGAGGGAGTGCCGTCTCTGTCGCTCACCTGAACTTCATCTCCTGGCAGAAGGACAGGTCGTCTCGTCTCTCCATCATCACCTCCACCAGCTGGCACAGCTTGGTTTTCATCTGGATGGCATGCAACGTGTTGCCTAAGACACGCACGTACCTGGGGGGGTGAGATCAGACCGAATAAGGTCCTGAAGAGTGACAACTGATTAGGTATTTCATAAGCTGTGAGTGTTTGTCTCTCACCTGACCAGGTTGAGCATCATGGTCTCTATGCTGGCCTGTCCAAGGTGCTCTGAGCTGCCCTCAGCATGGTTATCCAGTAGGTTCTTCATGATGGCAATGGTCTGCTCCACAAACTGTGTGTTAGTGTCATTGATGGGGACCTGCAAGGGCACAGAGACAAATGAATGAAATCAGTTTAAACTACTTTCCTGCTAATGTCAACAACTCAGCTTTATAATGAACTAATGAAATTCAACAACATCAGCGCAGGCAGGGCTCTGTGCTACAATCAGCAAAAAAGTCACCATCCCCCTGTAAAACTCCCTAGAATGACATTCTACACTAATACAATTCAAATAATTGGTTAACGTGCCCCATCCTCCTCCGCAGCCCATCCACTCACCGGCCCCTGTGTGTCGAAGAAGCGTCCGATGCTGTTCCTTAGCTTGTTGAAGAGCATGTGGTACAGGACAGGGCTGAGCTCCAGCCCCAGTAGCTCCTTGACGTTGGTGCGGACGTGTAGACCCACCCTCTCATGACCACATACCAGCAGGACCAGCAGGCGGTCCAGGAACCTGCCCAGGGGGGTTTCAGTGGAGGAAGAAGAGGAGCAGGTGGCTGAGGCTCCAGCTGCAGCGTTGGAGACCTCACAGACGCCCACAGAGACCATAGAGTACTTGCGTTCGCTCATGGGGCCCATGGGGGGGCTGTAGGTGGTGGGGCCACAGGGCTTGCTGTGCTGGGACAGACACACCCCACCCAGAGCACACAGGAAGCCTGTCATGTTGATCCACTCCTGCAGGGGGAGACAAATAGGGTAGAGTTTGGAGCAATGGTCCCTATATTATTATTTTTTATTAACAGTGAAACACACCCAAATCCTAAAAATGTAAGTGCTCTTACCTGACCATCCTCCACCTTGTTTTTGGGAAAGTTCAGAATCTGTTTGGTGTCCTGCTCCCATTTTGCATGCGTGTCCTCCCATGCCTGGGGTGAGACATGGAAACAAGAAGGGACAAGTCACTAATCCTGGAAGGATGTAAGTAAGGATAAACTGTATTTTATGCTTCTTTATTCTTTCACACCTCAGTGTTTCCTGCAGTGGGGTGCTCTATCCTTCTCAACAAGGCCATCACTCTCTTCTGCAGGGTGGAACGTCCTACCAAACAGAGAAACAAGTAGCGGAGTCACTGTCTGAAACCGTTGGCCTTTTTAGTGACTCTCAGAGCATGTTATAGTGGTGTTCAAAACATAGTGTTTTTACTGACCGGTGGCCATTATGTTGCTGACGGAGGCGAACTCTGTGAAGGTGGCGTAGTTGGGCAGGATGTTCTGGACGAGCACCTCGTCAGCGGAACAGCGGATGTCAGCCTCCTCACACAGGTGTCTGAAGCAGGACATGGCCACCAGCACGGCCTCGGTGTCAGGGCTCCACAGAAACATGTATAGACACACCTCCAGTTTGGTCTGGGCCTGTCTGCAGATGGGGATTCCACTGCCCTGCGTGGCACACTCCTGGGCGAGCAGAGAGGAGTTAGACACGTCCAACACACATTTAGACATGTCCAACACGTGTATTTGACTTGTATAACTGGAAAACACTCCGGACGGTTTTCCAGACCTAAGCTAGTCCTAGACTTAAACATTATTTTGAATGGAAATTCTCTATTGAAAGTGCTTTTTAGTTCAGAACTAGGCTTAATCTGCGTCTGGGAAACTAGCCCTCAATGGTTATTCTGATGTGAGGTTAGAGTCCCTGACCTCACCTTGTTCTTTAGGAGGAACTTGTTCCTGCAGATAAGGATCTCCCTCAGCCACTTCAACACCTCTGTACTGTTCACCATCTGGTGACCAATCAGCTTCTTGCAGATCAGGAAGAGAACCAGGGAGCTGCAATGGGATAGGCCAGTGTTAGAGCCCAATGGAATCTCAACACACACCCCTAAAGACTGGGACTACTACTGAATCCATGACCAGTGTGTCTGTCTACATGGATTATCTCTGGACTGAAAAGCCCCCAGAACTAAACCATGTCCTTGTACCTGATGTCCCAGAAGGTTTCAATGGGGGCCTGAGGGTTCCACAGCTCTATGGTCTCAGGCAGGTGCAGCACCAGCAGAGCCTGGGCAGGGAGAGAGAGACAGATAGGGAGAAATATGCCTTACTTGAAGTTGATAATTCAATGCTAGGGAATAGAACTGAAGTGGACAGAATGAGAAAGAATAAAGAAGCAGAGTAGATGGAGTGAGAGTAAGGGAGAGAAGGAGTGTGAACTGACCTCCATGGCCTCCTGGGAAAGCTGGGCTGTATTGACCAAGGGCACCAGCTGCACCAGGCCTGCGATCAGCTCTGCTGTGCTGCTCTGGGTCTCCTGAGCCTGCTTCCCTGGGTTCTACAACACACACAATGTCAAACATGCATGTATGGGTGAACGCAAGGGCGGAGAGGAAATCGAACCACACACATAAGTGGAAGTGAGGGTGATTAACTATTTAAACAGAAGGGACATTGTCTCAGTATATACAGTTGAAGTCGGAAGTTTACATACACCTTAGCCAAGTACATTTAAACTCAGTTTTTCACAATTCCTGACATTTTAATCCTAGTAAAAAGTCCCTGTTTTAGGTCAGTTAGGATCACCACTTTATTCAGTCATTATGGCCAAACAGTTCTATTTTTGTTTCATCAGACATTTCTCCAAAAAGTACGATCTTTGTCTCCGTGTGCAAACCGTAATCTGGCTTTTTTATGGCGGTTTTGGAGCAGTGGCTTCTTCCTTACTGAGTGGCCTTTCATGTTCTGTCAATATGGGACTCATTTTACTGTAGATATAGATACTTTTGCATCGGTTTCCTCCAGCATCTTCACAAGGTCCTTTGCTGTTGTTCTGGGATTGATTTTCAGTTTTTGCACCAAAGTACGTTCATCTCTAGGAGACAGAACGCGTCTCCTTCCTGAGCGCTATGACGGCTGCGTGGTCCCATGGTGTTTGTACTGTTTGTACAGATGAACGTGGTACCTTCAGGCATTTGGAAATTTCTCCCAAGGATGTACCAGACTTGTGGAGGTCTACAATTTATTTTCTGAGGTCTTGGCTGATTTCTTTTGATTTTCCCATGATGTCAAGCAAAGAGGCACTGAGTTTGAAGGTAGGCCTTGAAATATCAATTCAAATTTATTTCTATAGCCCTTCGTACATCAGCTGATATCTCAAAGTGCTGTACCGAAACCCCGCCTAAAACCCCAAACAGCAAGCAATGCAGGTGTAGAAGCACGGTCATTGAGAGTATCTCTACCGCTCTTGCTGTCTCTATAGAGTTGAAAACAGCAGGTCTGGGACAGGTAGCACGTCCGGTGAACAGGTCAGGGTTCCATAGCCGCAGGTACACCTCCAATTGACTCGAATGATATCAATTAGCCTATCAGAAGCTTCTAAAGCCATGATATAATTTTCTGGAATTTTCCAAGCTCTTTAAAGGCACTGTCAACTTAGTGTATGTAAACTTCTGACCCACTGGAATTGTGATACAGTGAATTATAAGTGAAATAATCTGTCTGTAAACAATTGTTGGAAAATGACTTGTGTCATGCACAAAGTAGATGTCCTAACTGACTTGCCAAAACTATAGTTGGTTAACAAGAAATTTGTGGAGTGGTTGAAAAACTAATTTTAATGACTCCAACCTAAGTGTATGTAAACCTCCGACTTCAACTGTATGTGGTGGTTGGTGTCAGACTTACGTGCAGCATGAGTTTGGGGTCAGCGTGGATGAGTTTGACCAGAGCGAGGAGGAGGCACTTGTAGCTGCGTGTATCCAGGTCTGTGGTTTTCTCTTTGAACTTAAGGCTGGTGGTCATTTTCTCTTTAAATGACAGAGTCTGTCAGAGAGAGAAGTTGTACATTTAGGTGTAGCTAATACATACTTTTCCTAAGAGGTTCGCTTACACAGGAAAACAAAAGGTGTTTCAAACGATTGGTGTGAAAGTGAGTGTGAATGTGCGCGTGTGTGTAGTCCCTTTCTCACCGGCGTCATGCGTAGTGGGGCATGTGTGTGAAGGCCTTGCATCACTCGGCTCAGAGTGTCTGAGAACATTAGTCGCAGCTCTCCAGAGTAGCAGTACACTGCATCAATCTTAGGCCACCAGTCCAGATCAGACTAAAGGATGAAGAGGATAGAAGATCATTAATATTGCACTGCTGTGGGAAAGGCCAATGAGATCAGCACTGTCCTATCAAATGTACTTCGACTGAACTTGGTAGGAAGTAGTAGTGGAGACGGTACAAACTTACATTGGTGATGATTCTGTGCAGGGAGTTGACCAGGACAAAGTGAAAGGTAGAGGGGGAGGCGGAGGCCAAACAGACCTGAGGAGATTGTCTTTATTAATGTTTCGTCAAAAAAGCCGCTTTGACACCGAGGTATCATTCAGACATGGTCTGCACATTTTCTGCCAACGCGCTGAGCAGACTGACTGACCTTAAAGTGCTGATTGTTGTGAGGGTTGATACGGAAACAGGAGACGAAGCAGTCGATCATGAGGTCCACGTCTGCGTTCTGGCTGCCTGCCCCGCGAGAGAAGGGCTTGGTGGGGTTGAAGAGCAGGGCCTGATGGGATAGATAAGTGTCTGTATGTGACCGTCTGCAATATTCCAAATTAACCAATTTCCCAATTAACCCTTACGCAAGGGGCTTTATGAAGGTCTGAAAGGATTGGATAGGTATTAACAAAATGGTCATAGCTCCATAGCGGTAGCACTAGCACAAAAGTTGCACTATAAAAGTCTAAGGGGTAGCCATAGGCATATCAATCATTGTTTACCGTTCAGGACGTTGTAGATAGAAATGTTCTATATAGAAAGGACATTGTCAATTTTACTCCACGACTGGAATGACAAACATAAAACCCAGACACCACTGCTGTAGTGTTCCATAGCCCCCAGAGGGCGACAGAGTGTTTCGTTTATCTGACCTTGAGGTCCACCACGATGGACTGCACCAGGAGGAAGATGCCCGAGTGGTCCTCCCGGTTGATGTAGGTGGAGGCCTTGCACAGTTTGACACAGGCGATGGCTGCACTCTCTGTTAGTTGCTTGCTGCCCCCCTGGCCTGCTAGAGCCTTCCTCAAGCTCTCCAGGAACAGCTTCTGTAACGAGATAGAGAAAGCAACTATCAGCCACACGACCTATTTAATCCCAGTATGTGTGTGTGCGCACTCATCTCACCTTGTTGGCCTTGCTCTCCTCCACCACCTCTCGAGAGATGATGTGTGTGATCTCGGGACAGAGGATGAGGAGGATGATCTGTAGAGGCCACACCGCTGCCTTCCTCTTGGCACTCTCAGCAAAGCTGTCCACCAGGTCAAACAGCCTCTCCGCAGCATCTAAAGGGCGTGCCAGACAGACGAGTGAGATAGCCCTTAACTCATCATACTTCTTATTTATCGTCCTGATCTGTTCCCTACAGTCCCTTTGAGACTGAAGATTTCACATTAAAATAAAAATGTAAAATGAAAAGCGCATGTAATGATAGCATCTGCATTGTGTTTCAGTCCAATACAAGGCACTTGAGAATACTGACCTGCCATGTCTGTCTGTGGTCTCTGGTAGAGCATGGTAAACTCATCAGGGTAGTTCTCTACCCAGTTCCAAAAGGCCTGGGGAGGAACACAAATATTTAGCACTGTCCTCTCTAGAATCAAATCAAATTTTATTTGTCACATACACATGGTTAGCAGATGTTAATGCGAGTGTAGCGAAATGCTTGTGCTTCTAGTTCCGACAATGCAGTAATAACCAACAAGTAATCTAACTAACAATTCCAAAACTACTGTCTTGTACACAGTGTAAGGGGATAAAGAATATGTACATAAGGATATATGAATGAGTGATGGTACAGAGCAGCATAGGCAAGATACAGTAGATGGTATCGAGTACAGTATATACATATGAGATGAGTATGTAAACAAAGTGGCATAGTTAAAGTGGCTAGTGATACATGTATTACATAAGGATACAGTCGATGATATAGAGTACAGTATATACGTATGCATATGAGATGAATAATGTAGGCTAAGTAACATTATATAAGGTATCATTGTTTAAAGTGGCTAGTGATATATTTACATCATTTCCCATCAATTCCCATTATTAAAGTGGCTGGAGTTGAGTCAGTGTCAGTGTGTTGGCAGCAGCCACTCAGTGTTAGTGGTGGCTGTTTAACAGTCTGATGGCCTTGAGATAGAAGCTGTTTTTCAGTCTCTCGGTCCCAGCTTTGATGCACCTGTACTGACCTCGCCTTCTGGATGATAGCGGGGTGAACAGGCAGTGGCTCGGGTGGTTGATGTCCTTGATGATCTTTATGGCCTTCCTGTGACATCGGGTGGTGTAGGTGTCCTGGAGGGCAGGTAGTTTGCCCCCGGTGATGCGTTGTGCAGACCTCACTACCCTCTGGAGAGCCTTACGGTTGAGGGCGGAGCAGTTGCCATACCAGGCGGTGATACAGCCCGCCAGGATGCTCTCGATTGTGCATCTGTAGAAGTTTGTGAGTGCTTTTGGTGACAAGCCGAATTTCTTCAGCCTCCTGAGGTTGAAGAGGCGCTGCTGCGCCTTCTTCACAATGCTGTCTGTGTGAGTGGACCAATTCAGTTTGTCTGTGATGTGTATGCCGAGGAACTTAAAACTTGCTACCCTCTCCACTACTGTTCCATCGATGTGGATAGGGGGGTGTTCCCTCTGCTGTTTCCTGAAGTCCACAATCATCTCCTTAGTTTTGTTGACGTTGAGTGTGAGGTTATTTTCCTGACACCACACTCCGAGGGCCCTCACCTCCTCCCTGTAAGCCGTCTCGTCGTTGTTGGTAATCAAGCCTACCACAGTTGTGTCGTCCGCAAACTTGATGATTGAGTTGGAGGCGTGCGTGGCCACGCAGTCGTGGGTGAACAGGGAGTACAGGAGAGGGCTCAGAACGCACCCTTGTGGGGCCCCAGTGTTGAGGATCAGCGGGAAGGAGATGTTGTTGCCTACCCTCACCACCTGGGGGCGGCCCGTCAGGAAGTCCAGTACCCAGTTGCACAGGACGGGGTCGAGACCCAGGGTCTCGAGCTTGATGACGAGCTTGGAGGGTACTATGGTGTTGAATGCCGAGCTGTAGTCAATGAACAGCATTCTCACATAGGTATTCCTCTTGTCCAGATGGGTTAGGGCAGTGTGCAGTGTGGTTGAGATTGCATCGTCTGTGGACCTATTTGGGCGGTAAGCAAATTGGAGTGGGTCTAGGGTGTCAGGTAGGGTGGAGGTGATATGGTCCTTGACTAGTCTCTCAAAGCACTTCATGATGACGGAAGTGAGTGCTACGGGGCGGTAGTCGTTTAGCTCAGTTACCTTAGCTTTCTTGGGTACAGGAACAATGGTGGCCCTCTTGAAGCATGTGGACAGTAGCTATGTTTCCATTAACTTTTCCAGTGATTTATTGGCAACATTTAGAACGTTTGAATAGAAAATAATTTTAATTTGCAAAAAAAATGTAGAATAAGGCTGTAATGTAACAAAATGTGGAAAAAGTCCAGGGGTCTGAATACTTTCCGAAGCCACAGATCAATTGCCTGCTACGGTGCATTTCCATCCAACTGTCTTGTGTCGATAAAAACAGCTGGACGTTTTCACAAAAACCTAGTGTTGAATAAACATGAAGGAGTTGAAGTGTTTCCATTATCCATTTAGGCAAATTGCACATGAATAATATGGCGACAGCCTGGATTCCCTCCCAGCCATCTGTCCCATGTCTCAGGTAGCCCACAAAGGCCAGCATGGATAGAGCGCAAGAATTTACTAATCTGCCATAGTCTAATAATTCCTATGTGCCAATTTATTGTCATGGTGAACCTTGCACTGCAGTTGATCTGAAATAATGGGATAGTAAAACTTAGTAAAACTTGCATAGTGCTCTGCGTACCGTCAACACTATTCGGCAATCAACATTTATCTGAAAAACATTGCTTCTATCATAATTTGTAGCAATAAAGAAAGTTTAAAAATGGTGTCAATCTTTAGAGCATTTTTCCAATAGCTGCCATTTCATTACACATTTCAATGTTTTTTCCAATAAACCTGCATCAATGGAAACCTGCATCAATGGAAACCTGCATCAATGGAAACCTGCATCAATGGAAACCTGCATCAATGGAAACCTGCATCAATGGAAACCTGCATCAATGGAAACCTGCAACCTGTGATGTCCTCAAAGTGGAAAATTGTATTTTAAACCTTTCACCAGCAGCCAAGAGGTGTCAGTAGTGAATACCATGAATAACACACTACATGTTCAATTCAATGTTATGTGGACACCTGCTAGTCAAACATCTCATTCTAAAATCATGGGCATTAATAAGGAGTTGGTCCCCCTTTGCTACTATAACAGCCTCCACTCTACTGGGAAGGCTTTCCACTAGATGTTCAAACACTGCTGCGGAAACTTGATTCCATTCAGCTGCAAGAGCATTAGTGAGGTTGGGCACTGATGTTGTGCGATTAGGCCTGGCGCGCAGTTGGCGTTCCAATTCATCCCAAAGGTGTTCGATGGGGTTGAGGTCAGGGCTCTGTGCAGGCCAGTCAAGATCTACCACACCGGTCTCAACAAACCATTTCTGTATGGACCTTGCTTTGTGCATGGGGGCATTGTCATGCTGAAACAGGAAAGGGCCTTCTCCAAACTGTTGCCACAAAGTTGTAAGCACAGAATCGCCTAGAATGTCATTGTAAGCTGTAGAGTTTAGATTTCCCTTCACTGGAACTAAGGGGCCTAGCCTGAACCATGAAAAACAGCCACAGACCATTGTTCCTCCTCCACCAAACTGTACACTTGACACTACGCATTGGGGCAGGTAGCATTTTTCTGGCATCCACATGCAGATTTGTCAGTCGGACTGCCAGATGGTGAACCGTGATTCATCACTCCAGAGAACACGTTTCCACTGCTCCAGAGTCCAATGGTGATGAGCTTTACACCACTTCAGCCGACGCTTGCCATTGTGCATGGTTATCTTAGGCTTGTGTGCGTCTGCTCGGCCAATGAAACCCATTTCATGAATCTCCCGACATCAGTTTTTGTGCTGACGTTGCATCCAGAGGCAGTTTGAAACTCGGTAGTGAGTATTGCAACCAAAAACAGGCAAGTACACTATGCACTTCAGCACTCAGTGGTCCCATTCTGTGAGCTTGTGGCCCATCACTTCACGGCTCACCGGTCAGCAACTGGTGTGGCTGAAATAGCCAAAACCACTAATTTGAAGGGGTGTCCACATACCTTTGGCCATGTAGTATATAATAATACACCAACTTCATAAACACAAAACAGCAGCACTGAATATAGATATATTGGTGCACAAACCTTTTCCAAACTGTTAATGACGGCAAGTTGGGCAGGTTTCTTCAGGGCTTTGAATTTTAATACCGTTTCTGAGAGGATGTAGTAAAAAGTAATAGAGTATTAGCAAAAAACTATTTAAAAAAAGAGTATGACATACAAGGGATTGAGTGAGTGTGTAGCTACCTTGGAGCAGTCTTTTAAGTTTGGAGCAGTCCACGTTGATGTACTGCACGAGCTCTATATCGTGCACATCCACAGTGTCTTCTGAGCAGACTGTCAGCTCCTGCAACCTGAGGGAGAACACAATGGATAAGGACTCTGACACTGCCATGGAACAAGTTCGTCCAGTCAAACATGACATGCAGAGATATAATTCTAACAGTTTCTCAGGAGAAAGGAGGGAAAGAAGAGGGGGTGGAAGAGAGGGAAAAGAGGACAGCCTTGTAGAGGTTGCCTTTTTGACATCATCCCCTCATCCTTCAAGACAGGAAACTGACATGAGTGTATCAATGACGTGAAACTTTCTGAATGTTGCCAGTCTACAGTAAACATGTCCCCCATGGATGATGTATTGCTCCTTGTGTCAATTAGAGACAATTATTACAAAGTATGTTGCGTGGAAAGAAATTTAATTTGTAAGTACCAAAATTATATAGGTTGTTATGGGAACCTAGTTGCTCATGAGGGGCTGCATATATGAACCAGATTTCATGACAATAGTTCAAACGGGACTGGAGATATGCTTGTTCAAAGTTTGGAATTTCAGTTGATTACTATAGCACCCCCTTTGAGACAATCCACATAAATCTCTATTGGAAGATGGGTGAATGATACAAGTTTCTTAAAAAATCAGGCCAGTGCTGTCTGAGACATCACGTGTGATGAAGGTACAACTGTACGAATGTACTAACGGATGGAGACCTATCAAGTCCCGTCTCCAATTTACAATGGCGCGATGTGCGGCATATGGATGCAACAAGCGCCAATTCAAAACATGTGGAAAGACATTTAGTTTGAAAGTTCCTGAAATGATAATGGTTGTTATGGGAAATGTGTTTCTAATGAGGAAATGCATGCATATAAAAAAAATGACATGACTGTAGCTCAAACAGGGCAGGAGATATGCTTGTTCATAATTTGGAATTTCAGTTGAATACTATAGCACCCCCTTTAGCCAATCAGTGTAATTTTGTAAATGTTGTATCTCTATGGCAAGATGCGTTATTAATCCAAGTTCAGTAAAAATCGGGCCAGCACTGTCTGAGATATCACGTGTGACAAACATACTAACGGACAGAGGCAGATCCACAGTCCCCTTTACGATTTCATTGTGGGGGACAATTAACCTAATAGAAGTAACAGGATTCCCTGTTTTATTGTTCATCTGAACATTCTGTAACGTTGCACCATCCTGAACATCCTGGGTGGGGAGGGAGGGATTTCCGTCATGACTGGGTTAACAGTTCATTCACAGTGACATTGTCCATGGCTGGCTGTTTAACTGAAGTGCTGAGGTATGCAAACAAGGCATATGGCATAAGTAGAAAGGGTGCCCAAACAGTCACCTCATCATTACTTCTGAAGACATAACTTCATTTGAAATATTTGTAATATTACACTTTTGGGAAAATCAGGTCTGGTGGAAGTTTTTAAAGACACAAATGCATTTTTCCACAAAAGATAATGTAGGTCAGTTGCCATTGACCTTGGAAGAACAACAAGGTGGGCAGGCTATTATTCCAGCCCTGTACTAACACATCTGATCAACTGCTCATCAACACAGTGATAGTGACAGTGAATTAATTAGCCAACACAGTCTGCAGTTCCTCAGGATCAGGGTTACCTGGTGGAGATGCGGCTGAAAACAGCGTTAAAGTTGTTGCAGCTGAGGGAGAAGAGGACCCCTGAGGCGGAGGCACGGAGCTCAGCAGCGTGCTGGTGGCCCTCGCGGTACGTGTGGATGAAGTGACAGATCTCTGGCAGCAGCTGCTTCACCAGCATGGTCTCGTCCAGACGCAGGCAGTCCTTTGATTGCTGGGAGGATTTTATTTGATTTATTAGGATCCCCGTTAGCCGATGTCAGCTAGTCTTACTGGGGTCCAACACATAACCAAAAATCATTTACAGACAAAAGACTTTACAATTTACATACATTTAAAAACAGTAACATGTAGTGTGTGTGTGCATCTATCAGTTCCACGTCAATGTCAGTACATACACACAAGAGGAATACAGAGACAAAGAGAGAGAAGACATGAGAGGATAGGGTGTGTGTAAGCTGGCGTCTCCAGGTTCTCTGAGAAAACAATGAGTGCTTTTCAGGTTATCAGTGGCAACTTCTCACATGTTTTAGATTTATACAGCTGGACATGAAATACACTTATGTGGGTAAAGTGCCTTGCTCAGTGGCACAAACACAGCATGTCCCTACCTGGGATTCACCAGTGCTCCCGTTGGCAAATTCCCAAAACTACACGAGTCAAACTGGCAGCCTCATACCAGGACAGACTGCATATAACTGCATTCCAAACCTGTAGCTCACCCATATGTAGGAAATAGTCTTAACACAAAATAAGGCTACTACTATACTTAAACATTTGTAACATAAAAACTCAAATTCTAACGAGAATTCCATAGCGTCCATGAGGGGAGCAGCTGGCTTCCGTCTGACGACATGCCCTAATGAAAAACCTATACAGGAAACTCTCAGCGATCCCATTGGAGGCTGTGAAAGCACTAACTCAAGTCGAGGAAACACCTGGAAATGGAATCTTCTGCTGCAGGGTTGCAGAACTGAGGCACCTATTTCAGAAGTGAAGAGAACGCACGAGTGAAGAAAGGGGTTTAAGTGTAGGTCTATGTGTCTGGAAAAAGCAGAGAGAGAGAACAGGGGCATCCATGATCCATTGAACCAATGTAATACTGGCGTTGTGTTGGGATACTTAAAGCGTTTTAGAATATTGGTGCAATATTTTGAGGCCAATGCTCTTGACTGGCAATGTTCAATTAAATTCAGTCAACAGAAAACTGTTTGAGTTGGGGGAGGCCATAGGACTAATATGGGACAGGCTAGGGAAAAACAAAAATGGGGTAATGTTTATACACAACAAACACACAGAAGCAAGTGTAGGGGGTTGGTTAGCAGACCAACTAAATGGTGACGTAATAAGGTATACAGTAGATGCAGACTGTAAAGGTTTTCCTCACCGATGCCAGGCACTTCTCCAGTGTGTCCAGGATAATCAGCTGGGAGAGGTAGAGGTTCTTCTCAGCAGCTTCCCCGAATATCCGCTGGAGAG
This sequence comes from Oncorhynchus mykiss, assembly GCF_013265735.2. Lineage (NCBI taxonomy): Eukaryota > Metazoa > Chordata > Actinopteri > Salmoniformes > Salmonidae > Oncorhynchus > Oncorhynchus mykiss. The sequence continues at coordinate 27,924,584 of NC_048591.1, read as the reverse complement.
AGGAGGGGTGGGTACAGGACAGGTTACAGACACAGAGGACACAGTGATTTGGCAAACACCACTTCCAGCCCTTAGCATGCATCCTAAACTTGAGTTGTCTGAGTTTTGACTCAATACACGCCTTCCAGGAGGTAGAGTTGATGACATGCAACGTGGTGATCCCCATAGCTAAAAGAGACATGTTAAAAAACGCCACTTACCATGTTGTTCACATTTTTTAGTATGTTCGTGAGGCCACTGATGACGTGGGAGAACTTGTACTTAGAGATGTTGATGAGACATTCCTTGTTGTGCTCTGTGCTGACTTTGGTGTGGTTGTTCTGATGTCCCGTTTTAACAGGAAGCTAAGGAGAAAGAGAAAAAAGCATGTGTCATCCTAAAGTCACAGGGGAATCTAGCCACGGGTGAAGGTATTATACAGTGGACAATGTATGCAGCAGGTTTGAACAAGTCTAATAGAATTACACAAAGCCGGCCTCCCCAGTGGCACAGCAGTCTAAGGCACTGCACCGCAGTGCTTGAGGCGTCACTACAGACCCGAGGTTGTCCGGGTCAGGGGAGGGTTTGGCAGGACGGGATGTCCTTGTCCCATCGCTATCCAGCGACTCCTTGTGGCGGGCCGGGTGCATGTACGCCGACTTCGGTCACCAGTTGAACTGTGTTTTCTCCGTCACATTTGTGTGGCTGGCTTCCTGGTTAAGTGAGCAGTGTGTCAAAAAGCAGTGCAGCTTGACAGGGTCGTGTTTCGGAGGATGCATGGCTCTCGACCTTCGCCTCTCCCGAGTCTGTACGGGAATTACAGCGATGGGACAAGACTAACTTCCAATTGGATATCACGAAATTGGTGAGGAAAAGGGGGTATAAAACAAAAGTTTGGACACACCTACTCATTCAAGGGTTTTTCTTTATTTTTAATATTTTCTACATTGTAGAATCATATTGAAGACATCAAAACTATGAAATAACACACATGGAATCATGTAGTAACCCAAAAAAGTTTTTACCAACTTAAAATATGTATTATATTTGAGATTCCTCAAAGTAGCCACACTTGCCTTGATGACAGCGTCGCACACTCTTGGCATTCTCTAAAACAAGCTTCACCTGGAATTATTTTCCAACAGTCTTGAAGGAGTTCCCACATATGCTGAGCACTTGTTGGCTGCTTTTCCTTCACTCTGCAGTCCAACTCATCCCAAAACAATCTCAATTGGGTTGAGGTCAGGTGATTGTGGAGGCAAGGTCATCTGATGCAGCACTCCATCACTCTCCTTCTGGTCAAATTGCCCTTACACAGCCTGGAGGTGTGTTGGTCATTGTCCTATTGAACAACAAAAGACAGTTCCACTAAGCACAAACCAGATGGGATGGCTTATCGCTGCAGAATGATGTGGTAGCCATGCTGGTTAAGTGTGCTTTGAATTCTAGATAAAATCACTGACAGTGTCACCAGCAAAGCACCCCCACACTATCACACCTCCTCCATGCTTCATGGTGGGAACCACACATGCCAAGATCATCCGTTCACCTACTCTGCGTCTCACAAAGACCCGGCAGTTGTAAACAAAGATCTTGTGTTTCTTGGCCCAAGCAAGTCTCTTCTTATTGGTATCATTTAGTTGTGGTTTCTTTGCAGCAATTCGACCATGAATGCCTGATTCATGCAGTCTCCTCTGAACTAGAGGTCGACCGATTAATCGGAATAGCCGATTAATTAGGGCCGATTTCAAGTTTTCGCTTAAAGTTAGAGAGGGAGATATAAGATTCCAGCTTCAGTGATTTTTGCAATTCGTTCCAGTCATTGGCAGCAGAGAACTGGAAGGAAGGCGGCCAAATGAGGTGTTGGCTTTGGGGGATGACCAGTGAAATATACCTGCTGGAGCGCATGCTACGGGTGGGTGTTGCTATCGTGAGCAGTGAGCTGAGATAAGGCAGGGCTTAACCTAGCAAAGACTTATAAATAACCTGGAGCCAGTGGGTTTGGCAACGAATACGTAACGAGGACCAACCAATGAGAGCATCCAGGTCGCAGTGGTGGGTAGTATATGGGGTTTTGGTGACAAAACGGATGGCACTGTGATAGACTACATCCAGTTTGCTGAGTAGAGTGTTGGAGGCTATTTTGTAAATGACATCACCGAAGTCAAGGATCGGTAGGATAGTCAGCTTTCCAACGGTATGTTAGGCAGCATGAGTGAAGGAGGCTTTGTTGCGAAATAGGAAGCCGATTCTAGATTTAATTTTGGATTGGAGATGCTTAATGTGAGTCTGGAAGGAGAGTTTACAGTCTGTCCAGACACCTAGGTATTTATAGTTGTCCACATATTTTAAGTCAGAACTGTCCAGAGTAGTGATGCTCGTCGGGCGGGTGCAGGCAGCGATCAGTTGATGAGCATACATTTAGTTTTACTAGCATTTAAGACCAGTTGGAGGCCACGGAAGGAGTGTTGTATGGCGTTGAAGGTCGTTTGGAGGTTTGTTAACAGTGTCCAAAGAAAGGCCAGATGTATACAGAATGGTGTCGTCTGCATAAAGGTGGATCAAAGAATCACCCACAGCAAGAGTGACATCATTGACATAGAAAAAACTTGGCCCGAAAATGTAACCCTGTGGCACCCCCATAGAGACTGCAAGAGTTCCGGACAACGGACCCTCCGATTTGACACACTGAACTCTGAGAAGTAGTTGGCGAAACAGGCAAGGCGGTCATTTGAGAAGCCAAGGCTATTGAATCTGCCGATAAGAATACGGTGATTGACAGAGTCGAAATCCTTGGCCAGGTCGATGAAGACGTCTGCACAGTATTGTCTCTTATTGATGGTGGTTATGATACCGTTTAGGACGTTGGGTTCACCTCAGCCACGCTCTCGACCAGCTCAGAAACCGGATTGCATAGCGGAGAAGGTACGGTGGGATTCGAAATGGTCGGTGATCCGTTTGTTCACTTGGCTTTCAAAGACTTTAGAAAGGCATGGCAGGATGGATATAGGTCTATAACAGTTTGGGTCTAGAGTGTCTTCCCCTTTGAAGAGGGGGATGACAGCAGTCACTTTCCAATCTTGAGGAATCTCAGATGATACGAAAGAGGTTGAAGTTTGAGGTTGGCGGCGGATACTATTCGGATTAGAGGGTCCAGATTGTCCAGCCCAGCTGATTTGTAGGGATCCAGATTTTGCAGCTCTTTCAGAACATCAGCTGTCTCGATTTGGGTGAAGGAGAAGCGGGGGGTTTGGGCCAGTTCCTGCAGGGGGTGCAGAGCTGTTGGCTAGGGTAGCCAGGTGGAAAGTATGGCCAGCCGTAGAGAAATGCTTATTGAAATTCTCGATTATCGTGGATTAATCAGTGGTGACAGTGTTTCCTAGCCTCAGTGCAGTGGGCAGCTGGGAGGAGGTGCTCTTATTCTCCATGGACTTTACAGTGTCCCAAAACCTTTTGGAACTAGCCTAACTAACTAAGTGAGTATTTTGGTTCCTGATTTCCCTGAAAAGTTGCATATCACGCAGACTATCCGATGCTAGTGCAGGACGCCACAGGATGTTTTTGTGCTGGTCAAGGGCAGTCAAGTCTGGAGTGAACTAAGGGCTACATCTGTCATTAGTTCTAAATTTGAAAGGGGCATGCTTATTTAAGATGACTACCTCTACTGACGGGACAAGTCGTGATGGATCGGCGGGGCTCCGTGTCGACAAAGGTTCCAGGCCAATTGGCAAGAGAGGTATTGTAGTTGGTGTACTTCGTTTACTAGCCGGGAGATGGGCCTAGCTCGAGGCTAACTAGTGCATGATTCTGGACAATAGTTACTCGGTAGCAGCTAGCTAGCTGCAATGATCCAGTGTAATGGTCCAGAGCTTGCGGCAGGATTCCGGTGATATCGTGGAGGGAAAAAAAGCAGTCCAATATGCTCAGGGCTGATATCGTGCTGTGCAAACTGGCAGGTATTATACGGGCTAAAGTGGCTGGTGTCTGAGCTATAGGTAAAGACCGCTAGCAGTGGCTAACAATGACTAAATAGCTAGTAGCTAACTAGCTCTGATGGAGGTTCCAGTTATAAGTAGAGGTCGACCAATTATGATTTTTCAACGCCGATACCGATTAAATCAGACGATTTTTGTTTATTTATTTGTAATAATGACAATTACAACAATACTGAATGAACACTTATATTAACTTAATATAATACATCAATAAAAATCAATTTAGCCTCAAATAAATAATGAAACATGTTCAATTTGGTTTATATAATGCAAAAACAAAGTGTTGGAGAAGTAAAAGTGCAATATGTGGCATGTAAAAAACGCTAACGTTTAAGTTCCTTGCTCAGAACATGAGAACATATGAAAGCTGGTGGTTCCTTTTAACATGAGTCTTCAATATTCCAAGGTAAGAGGTTTTAGGTTGAAGTTAATATAGTATTTATTGGACTATTTCTCTCTATACCATTTGTATTTCATATACCTTTGACTATTTGATGTTTTTATAGGCACTATAGTATTGCCAGTGTAACAGTATAGCTTCCGTTCCTCTCCTCGCCCCTACCTGGGCTCGAACCAGGAACACATCGACAACAGCCACACTCGAAGCAGCGTTACCCATCGCTCCACAAAAGCCGCGGCCCTTGCAGAGCAAGGGGAATAACTACTCCAAGTCTCAGAGCGAGTGACGTTTGAAACACTATTAGCACGCACCCCGCTAACTAGCTAGCCATTTCACATCGGTTACACCAGCCATTAGGCTGATAGGCTTGAAGTCATAAACAGCGCTGTGCTTGCGAAGAGCTGCTGGCAAAACGCACGAAAGTGCTGTTTGAATGAATGCTTATGAACCTGCTGCTACCTACCATTGCTCAGTCAGACCGCTCTATCAAATCATAGACTTAATTATAACATAATAACACACAGAAATACGAGCCTTAGGTCATTAATATGGTCGATTCCGGAAACTATCATCTCGAAAACAAGACGTTTATTCTTTCAGTGAAATACGGAACGGTTTCGTATTTTATCTAACGGGTGGCATCCATACGTCTAAATATTCTTGTTACATTGCACAACCTTCAATGTTATGTCATAATTACGTACAATTCTGGCAAATGAGTTCGCAATGAGCCAGGCTGCCCAAACTGTTGCATATACCCTGACTCTGCGTGCAATGAACACAAGAGAAGTGACACAATTTCACCTGGTTAATATTGCCTGCTAACCTGGATTTCTTTTAGCTAAATATGCAGGTTTAAAAATAGATACTTCTGTGTATTGATTTTAAGAAAGGCATTGTGTTTATGGTTAGGCACAGTCGTCAACGATTGTGCTTTTTTCGCAAATGCGCTTTTGTTAAATCATCCCCCAGCGTTGCATCGATTATATGCAACGCAGGACACGCTGCTAGATAAACTAGTAATATCATCAACCATGTGTAGTTAACTAGTGATTATGATTGATTGTTTTTTATAAGATAAGCTTAATGCTAGCTAGCGACTTACCTTGGCTTCTACTGCATTCGCGTAACAGGCAGTTGTGGAGTGGAGTGCAACGAGAGGCAGGTGGTTAGAGCGTAGGACTAGTTAACCGTAAGGTTGCAAGATTGGATCCCCGTGCTTACAAGGTGAAAAATCTGTCGTTCTGCCCCTGAACAAGGCAATTAACCAACCGTTCCTACGCCGTCATTGAAAATAAGAATGTGTTCTTAACTGACTTGCCTAGTTAAATAAAGGTATACATTTTTTTATTAAAAATCAAATCGGCGCCCAAAAATACAGATTTCCGATTGTTATGAAAACTTGAAAATCGTGGGGCAACAGAGCCAGGATGTTGTTAGCCTCGATTTCCACTTCCAGACTACCCCAACAGCCCAGTGATGAACAAGGCTTGGGAGCATGGTAAGTGGAGACTACACTGTTGTAGGCCTAATCATGGTTGAGGAAACAGTTAGGTTCAGACATGCATCCATTCTAAGGAAGAGCCTCATGGCCTAGGACTGCTTACTAGCTAGATCCTGTCCCTCAGGGAGAAACTTTGGCCTGGGAATGAAAGTCCCAAGATAGGGGGTAGGAGAATAGTCAGGCGTCTGAACTTCAGCCCACAGTCCAATCCCTGCTTCATATCTTTCTGGGCTGATGCTGTGATGACCAATACTACTAGGTTGAGATGATTATTTCTCATTCATTTCGTACATCACATTGGCATCCACCAACCTCTCTCTTCCTCTCTGTGGTAGCTTTTTGACATACATTTTTTTTGGTTGTAATGCAGGATTCTGAAGTTGCATACAACTGTGATTTAGACTTATTGTTCAGAACACTTTCATTGTTTCTGGACACTGGGTAGGTTTTTGGGCAAATTAAGCAAGGTTCACACAGAAAATATGATTCTGACTATGAAATCCACCCTGATAAAGCCAACACATGCAATCCTATGACTTAGAGGCTTCTAAATGGTCTTAACAACACGAGGAGGATTTAATCCCTTATTACACTTTCATCAAACTGTAATAATCCGAGCAGAGCTGCTAAGCCTGAGTACAATCACCATCTGAGTACAATCACCACTCTGTGCTACAGAATCCCTCCGTAGCCTCTGATCCTACCCAAACTGCACAAAAAGTGCTGATATTCCATTTCAAAAGTCTGTACTGGAGTTGAGGGCAGTTGCACAGTGTGCCATGGCACTTAAGCATGTTTAGGTTAAATACAAACCACCGCAAACCCTTTTCAAGTTTATTTGTAGAACAGCTTTCACACAAAGGAGTATAAAGAAGGTGACGAGTTTCTGGCAGCACTGCAGCAAGTACCATTTGTTTCAGTCCCTTTGGAGGTGGTCTTTGACAACCAAAACAGACAAAGCTTAGTTTGGATAAAATTGAGACCCAGAGCTGATTTACAGACATACCAGCTCTCAAGCAACAACAAACTCTCCATCAAGTCAGCTGGAGCATTTTAAAACGTTGATCTTACAATTTGATAATGTTGACTGATAATGACTTCTGATGAGATATAGTTAGGGGCAACAGAGAGTGTAAAAACTATTGATGGACTGGCTAGACTACCTGACCCAATGTTTCACACATTCAAAGGGATACTGTAGCAGTACTGTACAGTAGTATATGCCACTGCCTGTTCACACCGCTACCATCCAGAAGGTGAGGTCAGTACAGGTGATTTAAAGCTGGGACAGAGAGATAGAAGCTGTTTTTCAATCTCAAGGCCATCAGACTGTTAAATAGCCATCACTAACTCAGAGAGGCTGCTGCCTACACTGAGACGCAATTACTGGACACTTTAATAAATGGATCACTAGTTACTTAAAATAATGTTACTTTAATGATGTTTACATATCTTGCATTGCTCACGTCACCTGTACATACTGTATTTTATACCATCTACTGCACCTTGCCGATGCCGCACAGCCATCGCTCATCCATATACTTATATGTACATATTCTCATTCACCCCTTTAGATGTGTGTGCATTAGGTAGTTGTTGGGGAATTGTTAGATTACTTGTTAGATATTACTGCACTGTCAGAACCAGAAGCATTTCGCTACACTCGCATTAACATCTGCTAACCATGTGTATGTGACCAATAAAATTTGATTCGGTGTACCTGTAGCCTTCAGTCATTGTACAAATGCTAGTCAGCATTGGCTATCATCATTACCTCTTAACTTCATTCACACTGCATGCAGAGATCTAAAAAATTGTATCCACGAATTCATCCAACTCTGGGTAATAAGATTAAACTTAACTGCCAGAACCTTGTAGTTGGGCGAGCCTTGTAGACTGCTGCTGTGGTGACCACAAACACCTAAACACGCTCAAATATTGGATTGAGACAAACTCACACTACGTATATCATAATTTAAGGATGTGGTAATTATGTAAGTAGATATTTAACAAAAAACGGATGTCTGTCAATTTGTACGGATCCATGTTGTTTTTGATCTTATTATTGAGCGTTTAACGTTACCTCAGAGCAGAAACATGGTCAGGTTGAAAATCCAGATTCCTCAGACACCAACATGAATGTTGGCTGACAGCATGCAACCAGTATGTTCTTCATTTCCCCCCCACATGTGACAGACCTTGCATTTTAATCAGTGCATGTTGGAGTCACACCTCTCATTTGTTTACAGTTAGCAAGGTAGCTAAGTTATAGGACTTCCTAGCTGGTACAATAGGGACATCTTTTCCCCAATTGTCTAGGAAGAATTAACCAATATTAGACGTTGTGTGCAAATACTCCGAGTTAGCTACACCAACACCCAAAATATATGCAACATTAAAATGCATGTTTAGTTGGCTAGCTAGCTACATGGGTAGCTTACTAGCTAGGTAACTAAAAGTAACTTGCACTTTTGGTACACATCATCCAAACACAGATAAAAATATTTGTCCTAACGTAGTTATTATCAATAGCTACCTAGCTAGAAAGCAGTCTAGCATGCACTTCACAGTGACATAAATACAATTAGCTATCTACCTGTACAAGCCCTCAACAAAATATTCACTGCTTGCAGTTGCAACTAGCTAACTACTCCCACTTCGAACTCATATAACTAACACTATAATATTACCTGCTCGTCGAATCTGTTTATCACGGCCTGAACCCATTCCACTGGTTTATGTGCCGCCATGGCCGTGCGGATAGAAACCGCGAATGACTGCTTGCAATTCCAAGACGAATGTGGACGTTCGTGGCGATGTTAGGCCTGAAATAAGTCCCCAAACCGGCGTCTGAAGATGACAGTACGGCTTGGTTATTGTTCCCTTTGAGCAAGCTTTACCATGCCGCCATGACACACCACCGGAAGTCTTCCCAGTGAAACCGATGGGGATAGGAGATTGCAGAGCAAAGATACCCGTGCGTCGCTTGTTGATGTCGAAGGTAAACGCTAAGAGAATACACACAAACATTGACCATATAATGTAATGTTGTTACATGTAACTAACTAGCTTGACTTGCCACCGTGTGAAACATGTATGCTACCATATGTTACTAAAAAGAGCTGACAATATTATAACATGTAATCCAGGAGTTTATGTTTGAATTCTGGTTCTCTCACAACACAAGTCACTCAGAAAAGCATCTGTAGGCAGAAGCATGCTACATGTACATTTGGCATTTGAAAAAACTATAGCTGTGCTATGCTACCGAATGCAAAATGTATCTGTATCATAAAAGTGTAGTGCAATATTCCCTTCTCTTGCCACACACACATTCTCTCGCACTAGGGACAAATGTTTTGGCTACTTGTCCAGAGAGGTTTGAGCTTTAGAAGTGGATCTGCTGCAAAAGTAGACCTTTATTGCCATCTACAGGTCAAAGGTCAGACTGGCATTCAGTAAAATGTAAACATGGGCGATCCACAGAAAATGGAAATGTGTTTGTTTGAGAAGTTAAACCAGTTAATTCCCTTATAACTGAGTGTCCTGCATCATGTATTATTTTATTGGTTGTAAATTAAATACGGTTTATTTTACAGTACATGTATTTTACACTGAATCATTGATATCTGGTTGAATGTTGGTTGTGGGTGTAACGGTGTAACTGGCGCCTCTGGGCTGAGGGGCTCTGGCGCCTCTGGGCTGAGGGGCTCTGGCGGCCCCTGGCAGACTGGCGGCACTGGCGGCCCCTGGCAGACTGGCGGCCCCTGGCAGACTGGCGGCCCCTGGCAGACTGGCGGCCCCTGGCAGACGGGTGGCTCAGGCGGCGCTGGGCAGACGGGTGGCTCAGGCGGCGCTGGGCAGACGGGTGGCTCAGGCGGCGCTGGGCAGACGGGTGGCTCAGGCGGCGCTGGGCAGACGGGTGGCTCAGGCGGCGCTGGGCAGACGGGTGGCTCAGGCGGCGCTGGGCAGACGGGTGGCTCAGGCGGCGCTGGGCAGACGGGTGGCTCAGGCGGCGCTGGGCAGACGGGTGGCTCAGGCGGCGCTGGGCAGACGGGTGGCTCAGGCGGCGCTGGGCAGACGGGTGGCTCAGGCGGCGCTGGGCAGACGGGTGGCTCAGGCGGCGCTGGGCAGACGGGTGGCTCAGGCGGCGCTGGGCAGACGGGTGGCTCAGGCGGCGCTGGGCAGACGGGTGGCTCAGGCGGCGCTGGGCAGACGGGTGGCTCCGGCAACGCTGGACTGAGTAGCTCTCGTAGCGCCGAACAGGCGGGAAACTCCGGCTGCGCTGGAGAGGAGGAAGGCTCTGGCAGCGCTGGAGAGGCGGGAGCCCCTGTAAGAATGAGCCGGAGAGACAGCCTGGTGCAGGGGGCTGCCACCGGAGGGCTGGTGCGTGGAGGTGGTGACAGACCGGACCGTGCAGGCGCACTGGAGCTCTTGAGCACTGAGCCTGCCCAACCTTACCCGGTTGAATGGTCCCGGTCGCCCTGCCAGTGCGGCGAGGTGGAATAGCCCGCACTGGGCTATGCAGGCGAACCAGGTACACCGTGCGCAAGGCTGGTGCCATGTAAGCCGGCCCAAGGAGACGCACTGGAGACCAGATGCGTAGAGCCGGCTTCATGGCACTTGGCTCGATGCCCACTCTAGCCCGGCCGATACGCGGAGCTGGAATGTACCGCACCGGGCTATGCACCCGCACTGGGGACACCGTGCGCTTCACAGCATAACACGGTGCCTGCCCGGTCTCTCCAGCCCCCCGGTAAGCACAGGAAGTTGGCGCAGGTCTCCTACCTGGCTTCGCCACACTTCCTGTGTGCCCCCCCCCAAGAAATTTTTGGGGCTGACTCTCGGGCTTCCATCCACGCCGCCGTGCTGCCTCCTCATACCAGCGCCTCTCCGCCTTCGCCGCCTCCAGCTCTTCTTTGGGGCGGCGATATTCTCCAGGCTGTGCCCAGGGTCCTTTACCTTCCAATTCTTCCTCCCATGTCCATTCCTCTTTTCGCTGCTGTTGCCCGTTACCACGCCGCTTGGTCCTGTTGTGGTGGGTGATTCTGTAACGGTTCTCGAGGCGGACAAAAACGCAGCATGGTGATGATTCATGTTTGTTTAATAAAGGAAAACTATACATGAATAAACTACAAAACAATGACATGTGAAAACCTAAACAGTCCTATCTGGTGCAAACACAGAGACAGGAACAATCACCAGTCTGAAACCCAGGCTACCTAAATATGTTTCCCAATCAGAGACAATGACTAACACCTGCCTCTGATTGAGAACCATATCAGGCCAGACATAGAAATAGACAAACAAGACATCCAACATAGAATGCCCACTCAGATCACACCCACACATACCCACACATACAAAGCAAACTATGGTCAGGGTGTGACAGTGGGACATATCTGAAGTAGTATGTGTGTGTGCTCAATGAATCACACTCTGTGTGTGTGTGTGTGTGGGTGGGGGGGGGTGCATGTTCTATACATTATTCAGGACAACATTACTTTGTTTAGCCTACACCGTGACTATGACGGCATAATAAACTAAACTAAATATACTATGTATTTCCTAATCAAATGTGTTAACAGGGCAACACAAAAGAAGACAAAGGCCATCAATTCAATGCAAATATTACTGTATTAAAGGAAATTGTTGTATTAAGCTTGCTTTGAAAACCGTTTGAATGGCTTGGATAGGCCTATGGAGATGGTGGAAAACATCCTGATTAGAAGGGGACGTTTGCGAGGCTTCTCCTGTTGACAGGTGGAGATAAGACCCTCTGGGAGTCCAAATGTGGCAGGATGTGCCACTATGTTGGGCGACAGAAGAGAGAGAGAGTTGACATGCACTTTCATTTAGAAATGATGGTATATTGTATTCTTAGTTTCAACTCATTTTTACTTTCACAAATAAATGAGAACCAGAATCTTGAGATTTGGAAACTATAAATAATTTTACATAAGAGATTACTATCGATAATATATAATGTACTGTATATAGGGTTTAATATTTTTGCAATAGCAGCTTTGTACACCAATATCTCAAACAGTAAATGTCCTGCTGTATGGACTTACACATGATATCTTCAGCAGTAGTCTGGTCTTTGGATTCAGAATGGCGGGAATTCTTATTGGAATCCTTCTTGTTTCCCATCATGAATGGCTAAAACAAAAACATGTCAAAACAACTGTCACAGCAGAACAATCTCACGGTAATAACGATCACATCTTACACACCAGCACAACAAGATTTATAAATGGTTTTGGAATTAATGGATGGTTTTACATTTTCTCTAAATAACATTGTTTACTCACATTGACACAATTGTTAACTTAAATAAGTGTGATGTACCTTTAAGTTGAATTTCAGTCTGGCAAGCCTTTGTAGGAAAGACAGCTTCCCTCTGGTAGCCTTCACATCTTCAGCCATGAGAAGAGCTTCTGGCCTGGTGGCATCGAAAGATGTTCTTGAGGCTGCTCTTGATGCCTCGTTACAACTGTGGAGAAGCTCCTTGCTCAATGACTTCACAAGAATCCTATTGAAAGTGGAGTCCTGAGTCGACACGGCCAGTTGGAGTATTTTCTCTGAGCCAAACTCCTTCAACAGATGTTTGTAGACGGTGCTGTATACTTTGTGACTCTTCAGGTTCTTGGGATAAGCTTGGGTCTCAGAGCAGCCTGACCATGCACAGAAGGCAGCTATAACTTTTGGAATCAGGTCTTGTGACGTGCGTGTGACGTCAGTTGGGTACAGATCAGTTTGGGTTTGGATTTTTGACAGAAGTCTCACCACTAACATGCTGATGAGGCCGGTGAAGTCATCATCACCGACTAAGTTGTCAGTGGATGGGGTTGAAAGCGAAGCAACATCCGGGCTGGTTGAATTCTGATCACAAACAATGCTCTGAGGTACACCGAAACAACTGATGGTATCCCTTTCCTCAGCATCTATGTTGGCCTCAAAGCCTCGTGCAGCATTGGAGGTCCCACTTGTTGTCATGCTGATGGCGGAGAAAGATGGCAGAGGGTAGGACTTACCACTCAGTAGACTGCCTATATCAGTTAAAGTTCCGGTTGGAGATGCCCCTATGCTTTGTGCATCAGAAACCACAGAGTCCATGACCTGGCTTACCATTACTTTGGTAAACAGGCTGACTGTGTCACTAAATGCTGATGTAGAAAAAGAACATGAAATCCTATCTTCAGATACGCTAGCCGGCACACTAACTCCCTGAGCCAAACTCATTGAAGCTGTAGAGGGCACAAGGCTAGGAAGCAAGAGGCGCTTCACAGACTCCTCTGCAAAAAGCTGAACCAGCTTGTAAGCTGTGGGCTTCCCCACCGTCTTGTCATTCCTCTTCAGCTCAGTAAGGACTGTATCGGATGCACTCTTTCCAGCCGCCACTGTCAGAACCAGAGGGGTCAAGTTGCTCTCAGAAATGATGCGGTTGACTTGGTGAGTAAGATCACGTGAGAGAGCACCAATCCTACCCTGAGATATGAGCTCCTCCAGTCTTGCTATTGCAGCTGATAGATCAGGGTGGAATGCAACCTCCCCTTCTTCCTCTGGATGTACCTCCTTTATGATGGTATCCACTATTGCAGACATGCTTTCCCTGGCATCACACACTGATGTTTTTGGCTTAGTAGATTTGCCCATGTCGATGACTGAGCATCTCACAATGGGCTGAGTAATACTCTCTGGTAAATCAGAAGAGATGGGAGTGCCAGGGAGTGAAAATTCCCACTCTGATTTCTTTGATCTGGCAGATGAGGATGACAACGAGGAGGAAGAACGCTGTGGCGCTTGATAGATCAGTTCCTCACCACATTCACTGCTTACCCTTTCAACATCCTTCAGCATCATTCCAACCACATTCTCTATTTGTGAAAGCGCAGTCACCGTTTGGTCAGATTTTGACAGCTCTTTCTGAATTGAAACCAGAATATGGCTGAGGGTCTTTTTGGCTTGAGCCGTTGTTGCTTTGACTTGATTTTGCCATGTAAAATAATTCCTCATCTTTGTCTTCACATTGTGGTAAATAGTCTTTGCAGTTGTCCAGATCTTCTTCTCAGATACTTCCAAACCAGACTGTGAGCCTTTGGGTGTGGCCTCAGTGTACTCTGAGGTTTTCTCATCACTCTGTTGAAGCATAGAGTCTGCCTGCCATAGAGTAGTAGAAGACTCTGTGGGTGGGAAAAGGCTCTTCATGTCATTTGTAATTGATCCAACGATTTCAAAAGCAGTTATATCTGTATGCCTTAAGGAAATTGTTGATTTTGCTGGCAACATCTGAGAATCTGTCTGGCTGGAACTGACTTTGCTGGGAAAGCTACTGACTGATTTGATCAGTATTTTTCGCACTTCGTTGGTAGCGTTCTTCTGGAACTCCTCACTGGAGAGTTTCTCAATGACTGAGGCTGGAGTATCTCTTAATCCTTCCAACCATGAAGAACCAGACACAGGCATGTCTTCTAGATAAGACATGACACTGTCCAAAAAGCCACAGACTTCAAGGGAGTTGTAAGAGGAACCCTCTGCAACAGATGATGTGCATTCCAAATCTGCCACCTCTGACCTATACATGGTCACAATCTGGGACAAGACCTCTTTGGTGCAGGGCACCATGTTGGAATCACAGAGAGACAGTAATGGTTGAGAGTTCTCACTTTGGCATTTACGGAGAGAACCAAGTCCTGTTGAGTTGACCACTTGCAGTATTGCCTCACTCTTACTGGTTTCAGGTTGCTCTGGTGTTTTCTCTCCTACAGAGTCAGTTGAATCACATCCATCAGATAAAGAAGATGAACTACGTTCTGATATAGGGGATTCACTCCTACATGGGGAAGGCAAGCTCAGGATTGAAACAGGCAGATCACTGGAGTCAGTATGCTCCAGAAGCACAGCACTGGAGTCAGCTTTTTCCATAAGTTCTTCCCCTTGGACTGGAGCTCCACCCATTCTGAGGAACAATGTCTCCAGCTTTGCCTGAAGTCTCTCGCAGAGTCTACGAGCTGCATGGAAGGGTTTCCGCTTTGTCGTACAGTGTCCCACTTGGGTATCTCTCTGGGTGCTTGTTGGCTGATCTAATTCAGCATACTGCACAATGTCCTTGACATCTTCAACAAAGTTATCAATTATTTTTGATGCCTCAGATTCTACTTTGGTCTGTATGAGCTCAGTGGCCGCAGAATCAAGGATCCTGTCAGATGGGCTAGATGCATTCATCAAGCTTGGAGTGGTACTAAACGAATGAGAAGGTTGAACCATACCAGAGATATCGCTCATTAACCTTCTCACAAGAATTTCACTCACAGCCTTTGAGGCTTTGGTCTTGAACTTCACACTAAACAGAGTGCCAAGATTTTGCATCATTGCTTTGCAAGATGTACATATTATGTTCAGCTCCTCTGGAACAGGAGAGTCTTCAACATCCAGGTGCTCCACTACAAGGTCACTGCCAGATGCCAACATTTTAACTTTCACAGCCACTTCTCGAAAAACCTTAGCCAATTCCGGATCTTCTTTTTCCAATTCACCCACCATCTCTGCGATAACAGTCATCACTTCTTCTGTTGCAGGTGGAATGCATGACTCTAATACAGAGGTAGAGCTCTGGTCCTCTGGGGTGGTGTGATCATCAAAACATTTCTGGACCATGTTGACCATTTGTTCAGCGGCCTGGGTACCAGAAGAAATAGGGGAGGACCGCCCTGAAATGGCTCTGCTGATGGTCGCAGAGAGGGCAGAGTTAAGCTGTTCGACCACCACCTTGATAAGACCAACAGTCAGCTCAGGTGGGCAAGAGGACAGGATATTATGATCAGACAGTTGCTCCTGGACACTTTTGATGATTCTGTCCTCTGTCATTCCCAGGAGGACTTTCACTGAGGTCTGGGAACTTTAAAACGAACAAGCAAAGCATGATAATTCCTGTCTTAACTTGGCAAATCGGTCAAGCGTTGTAATTTTAGTATTCTAAATATCTACATGTCCTTTTGATCGCTTTACATGCTCATTCATTTGAATATGCTCAAAGGCTGATACATTACATTTTGTACTACATCAGATAGAGTAAATTGCATTGGCTAACACTGGGATAGATGATCTCGGTGAAATCCATACATGAAAACCTTGAGGGGAACATACCTCTTAGAAGAGGGTGTTAGGGACCTGAGATGTTGAGCATTATACATTTTCTTCGCCAGATATCTAACTTCCTGGATGAGCTCCAGTCTTTCCTGATCAAAGGCAGCAAAGGATCTTGCACTGCCACCCCTCTTGGGTGAGTCAGTGTCGTCGTCAGCAAAGTCCTTTACCCCAAGTATGCGGGCCAGGGCTGGCAGCAGGATCTGCAGGGTGGTCTGTGCGATGAAGGTTACAATTGTCTTGCACAATTTGGCAAGCTGTTCCTTCGTCATCTGTTTTGAACAAACAGAACAAAAACAGTCTTTTCAATGGAACTGTGATGTAAAGTATTCTAGATCGAACAGAATGCATTTGATCAACATTGTTATTCTTGTCTGTGACTGAATTCAAAGTTTGATGAAGTCTGACAGAGAACATGAATAACAGAATATGACTTGATGGCTAATCTCTGAATTCAACAGATCATTGACACATCAAAGGTCAAAGGCAGGTAGGGAAACTTACAGGGTTTTTTAGTCCTTTGTAGATCACTTGCCACTGCCTAGACAATTTAAAATAAGTGTTTTAGTTAGTGTTTAGTTCCCACTGCACAATATTTCATAAATGTTGAACATTACAGAAAAACTTTTAACATACTCATCAGTAAGATTGCGCAGGAATGAGATGAGGATTGGGTAGGAGTATTCCATCTCATCCTTGTTGCCTGGGCCGAATGCAGCCTTAACAGCTTTCTTCTCCAGGAGCTCAATTACAGATCCTCTATCCAGGTGTTTATTCCTGGAGACTAAAGATGTGATTGCCGTAGAGGAAGTAGAAACAAAATTAAAGAGAAATCAGACGTTTTATCTCTTAATACTCTGATTTCATTGTTTTAGGGTTTTAGAATAGGCCTATTTGAATAAAGCTAGCTATGTGACCTTTCTTACTGATTACAGTAGACTACAGTTTCATTGAAAATGGATAGCACAACCTGCACATCACAGACAGAATAGAGAAACACTGTAGTACTACAGAGGTAAATCTCTGACCTGCATCGTTGTCAGTGCCCAGCTTCCTTGACTTTTTGCCACTCCTCTTACTTTTTGCCTAGGATAGAACAGAACAGATTCCAGAGCTCAAATGATGGCAGACATGTAACACCAGGGCCCGTATACATAAAGTTCATCAGATACGGTGTGTGCTCAACCTTGCCCAAATAATTGTATTCATTATGATCTCAAATGCAAAACTGATCCTAGATAAGCACTCCTACTCTGAGACAATTTATGAATAGGCTATGGGCCAGGTCAAAGCAGCTCTTAAAACACGTTTTGAAAACAGCTACTACGTATGTTGTTATCTGAGATATATAGATATCTATGGTATGACTGCTATCAGGTACAGAGTGTAACCCAGTAGGCCTATTATGTGCTCTGTCACTCCTGCCATCTTACCTTCCTTCCCTTCTTGGCCTCCTCTTTGGGCGTGGCCACCGGTTCTTCCTCAACAACTTCCTTTCCTTCCCTCTGAGGATCACCATCCTCCCTCTGTGCTACCTGAAGGACAGACATTCCAATAAGTAATAATATGTCAATGTCAGAGTAGATCTGTGCAGAGGACATCATAAATATAGCTACAGCCATATCAGAGCTAAGCTGGTGACTTTATAAAGAATGGTACATTTCCCCCCAATATTGTATGAAGTAATTTAGCTTACCTTTTCTTCATCCATTCAAGCTATTTTATATCTCAAAAAGCATGTCCTTGTCTGTGTTGGTTACATTCAAGTTGAGTTCAGGTCGAGAGTGAGGACAATATTGCAAGCAGGGACTGTAATTTAGGGCTACATGCTACGTCATGGAACGTTAGACCTTTATGACATCACAAATAGTATTTTTTAGGAAGAGCGCGGGAAAGGTTACTTGCCCACTCAGTAGGACTAGCTAATATTGACAGAAATTTCCCCGTCAAACGTTTTCGATTGCCTACCCCTACGCCTTCCATCGAACATGGTCCTGCCTTTGCAATATTGTCTCTCTTGTGGATTTACTTACGTATGACATGTAGGCTTACTGTGTCGGATCAAGTTGATTGATCTGTCCTAGTCAGCCTTAGGTTGAACCCAAAATCTTCTGGGAAATATTTGTTAATACTATTCATTTTAATATCGTTTTATTCTTTGATTTAGTCCCAATCCAATCCTATTGTTGGCTGCCAATCCCCACCAAATATGTCATTGTAGGACATACTGTAGCGGGAGAAAGTGAGATCTGCAACGCGGACGCGTTCGGTGGCTCCTTCAGTGCAGAGGCAAGCGCGTATGCCAGTGCCACTAAAGCCCGGGCTTGTGAGGCAGTAGTCTACAACGCTCACAGGCAACACCTTGTAATTTTATTAACTCACTAGAATTACCTTGTCTTCTTCATTCATTTCGATTGCACTTCCTTTCGTGGTGAAATTAGTTTTGATTACTATTAACTTTAATCTACAGAGTTTAAGTGTTTATGTTGCCCACGTCATCATGTGATGCTGTGAGCAAACAATTTATGCCCAGCCTTCCTAGATAGGCCTGGGCTGCATAACACTATGAATCTGGGAAAACATAACACTTTGAAAAAACTTTTACAGTGCAAAAATAGCGTCGGCCTACTTGTGTACTATTCAAATCCACACTAAAGCCACACCTCTTCACACAGACGTACCCAGATTCTGTTGTTTTAGCTTTAACCTCTGTTAAATTCACTTCCCTGGTTAATCTGTCATCATGTTTCGTTTTCTCCATGGTTAATCTGTCTCTATGTTTAGTGCACTTTAATATAGCCTGTTTACTTATTTGAATGTTTGATTATATTGCATTTTTATTCTGCAGATTTTGTTGTGGATTTAAATTGACTTTGGGTGTCTTGAAAATCACTTAAAATAGCACTGTTGGGGATCACGTGACCCTTGGACGAGATGGCCGCATGAACTAAGAGCTCCGCACAAGTAGTTTCCAATTCCTAATCTTACCTCCACTCCAAGTTCAAACTCATTTAGCTTTAGTAAGAAAAAGTCATGGCGGCGACACTACAGGTGACATTTTTACCCGGACTCGAGTATTAGCGACGGAAAAAGCCTCCAAGAAGAAGCTAGCTTCAGAAAAAACTAGCGCCATTAGCCAGGAGCAAGAGAACCCGCTCCCCCACGAGGCACAACGAATGCCAACCTCGCACTCTGTCGAAGACATCCTTTCTGAGTTGAGATCCCAACGTACAGAACTAAACACTAAATTAGATGCCATTAACTCTCAGCTCAGTGAGATAGGGGGCAAGGTGACAATCCTGGAAAACGCTTTGCCTGACATCAACAACAAGATAACCATAAACACGGGGTGCCTGGACTAGGCAGAGGGGCGAATCCTATCCATGGAAAACTTATTGACAGATGCCATGGAAACAATAGCATATGCTAAAAAGAAAATCGAGCATCTGGAAGAGAAAACAGAGGACCTGGAAAACAGGGGGCTAAGGAATAATTGTGTTCTATTCAATCTGGGCGAAAAAGAAGAGGGAAACATGCCACTGATCCGCTACCTGCAAGACAAACTTCCCGAGTGGCTCCACATGTCCACCGACAGGCCCATAGAACTCAAGAGAGCTCACCGAGCACTGAGGCCCCCACCAGCAGCCAGACAACCACCGCGCCCAATCACCATACGTTTCCTGAGATTCACCGACAAGGAACGAGTCCTACAGGCGGCGAAAAACAACACCATCACAGTGGGAAACGCCAAACTCGCTTTACACCAGGACCTGTCAGCTGGAATACGCCGAAAGCGCCGAGAATTTGACGAAGTGAAGAAATACTCCATTGACCGAGGCATCTTCAGGGAATTCAAATACCCAAACGAGCTCAGGATTCTTCACCAAGGAGCCTTGCGACACTTCAAAACTCCCGAAGAGGCAAAACGTTTTTTGAAAGACAATCCTGGCCAATGAGAAACAGACCAATGACTAAATGCGATTAATGCCATATATGTAAGACGACATATAGCCGATATCCAGAGACCCAGAGACGTCCAATTTATATTTATTTTCCTTTAACTGAGAGGGATGGGCTGTTGAGCCTAACCTAGGCCTACGAATGTTTCAGCCTACTTTTATTTCCCTGTTTTTTTGTTGTTGTTGCTATTATTACTTGGGGTTCCCTATGTCCCTCGGGGGAGGTATATGTAGGCTTGGCTATTGATTTTATTTTTCTCCCCTCTTTTACTGTGGTCTGGACGAGGGCAACTATGTTATTTACTCAATGCGAGGTGGAGAGGATGAGGCATTTCTTTGGTGGGGAGAGGTGTTGTGCGTTGCTAACTGTTCCCGGTTTTTGTTTTATTCGGAACACAGAATTGAGACTGAGCGGGGGGGTAATAGATCCAACGGGATGTGTCGAGTTGTTTGGGAACTCGGCTGGGGTGTTCAGAGATTATTATTTTATGTACACCATTTATTTTCCTTTTATGTGAACGCAGCTGTAATTACTATCCATTTTTACCCAGCGATGACTTGCACTAAAGTTCGATTACTGCTCGATGACTAGTACCTTGAATCTATTGACATGGAACTGCCATGGTCTAGGGCATGCAATAAAACGAAAAAAGATACTATGTGCTCTAAAAAAGGAAAAAGCAGACATCGCTATTACAAGAGACACACTTCTGTGATGCTGAACATGCCAAACTCCGCAGAGCTTGGGTGGGACAGGTGTATTTCTCATCTTTCAAATCAAACAGTAGAGGCACAGCCATACTTATCCATAAAAATGTTCCATTCATAATTGACAAAAACATATCTGATCCGGAGGGGAGATTTATTTTGATAACTGGGTCACTATATGGTCAACCAATTACTATATTAAACATATACGCCCCTAACACAGATACTCCTGCCTTCATTGTCAAAAATTATAACCCTGTTCAATGAGCATTGTGTCTCCATAGGCGTGGTGGCCGGAGATTTTAATTGTACCCTTAACCCAACCCTAGACAAATCATCTCAAGTCCCCACCACAAATCCTAGATCTGCAAAGATGTTGAACTCTCTTACTAAAGAGATGGGACTGATAGATATCTGGAGAGAGACTAATAGCTCATCTATGGACTATACATACTACTCTAATGTCCATAACACCTACTCCCGTATAGATTACATTTTTATCCCAAAGAGTTTCATAAATTCAGCCACTTGTACAATCGGACCCATAGCACTTTCAGATCACGCCTTTGTCCACCTCCGCTTTGACCTCTGCAAAAACATCCCGAGGTCAAAGAGCTGGAAATTCAACACCTCCATGCTATCAAACGAAGCGTTCCATACATTGGTAACTACATGGATAGACAACTACACACAAGACAATAAAGATTCTCCTGTTTCTCCGGCCACAATGTGGGACGCTGCTAAAGCCACACTAAGAGGTCATCTAATTGCATATGCTTCCTCTAAGAAAAAAGCAATGGAAGCACACAGGCTAGATCTTGAGAGGGAGCTGGAATGCTGTGAAAAAATACATAAACAATCCCTAGACAGCACCTCCTGGAGTCATCTTAAAGCATTCAAAGCCAAACTGAATTTGGACTACACTCGGGAGATAAAAGAAAAAAAAATGTTCTTTACTAAACAGAAATACCATGAGTATAGCAATAGGCCCAGTAGATTGCTTGCTTACCAATTAAAAAAGGAGCAGTCAGAGCGTACAATCATGGCTATCCGAACAGCAGAGGACGAGGTCACATATGACCCAAAAAAGATCCATTTAACTTTTCATGATTTTTACTGCAAACTATATACCTCTGAGAGAAAACACACGGAGGCAGAACTCCACTCTTTCCTAGAGGGAATCTCGCTACCTAAACTATCAGAGACCGACCAAGTAGATCTCAACTCCCCCTTCACTCCTGAGGAGATCCTGGAGGCAATTACCTCCATGCCACCTAATAAGTCCCCAGGCCCAGATGGATTCCCCAGAGAGTTCTACAAAGCTTTTTGGCCCCAGCTCAGCCCTATCTTCATGCCAATGCAGGAGGATTTTTGCAAAAACGGAGTTCTCCCAGACTCAATGCACACAGCTCATATTACAGTGTTGCTAAAAAAAGACAAGGACCCCCTATCCTGCTCGTCCTTCCGGCCCATAAGCTTGTTGGATTTCGACTATAAAATAATTACCAAATTGCTCGCCAAAAGACTTAACACTCTTCTTCCCAAAATAATAAAAGCGGACCAAACTGGATTTATTAGAGACAGATACTCTTCTGATAACATTCGCCGTCTTTTTGATATTATTGATCAAGTAAACGCACAGAAGACCCCTGTCCTACTGGCTTCACTGGATGCTGAGAAGGCGTTTGACAGGATGGAGTGGAGCTTTCTGTTTTCAGTCTTAGAAAAGTTCAATATGGGCCCAAATTTTATTAAATGGATCAAATCACTATACTCTCATCCAAATGCCATGGTGACTACTAATGGACTGAACTCTGACAGATTCCCTCTGGAACGGGGCACAAGACAAGGGTGCTCGCTGTCCCCGCTGCTCTACTTGTTGGGGGCGGAGCCTCTGGCAGAGCTGATAAGGAGCAATCCAAGTATTATGGGTGTTTCTGCAGGCGGCCTGCAGCACAAGATTTCGCTTTACGCGGATGATGTCTTGCTCTACATATCCAACCCTGAGAAATCCCTCCCTCTCATTTTAGACACAATTGCTCAGTATGGCAAGTTTTCAGGTTATAAGATCAATTTTAACAAATCCACTGCCTGCCCTCTCAATATTACACTCACCAGCTCTATGAAGACACTTTGTCCTTTCCAATGGAAAACACAGGGGTTTCATGACACCAGATCTGAATAGCCTTTTTAAGGAAAATTATCTTCCACTCCTGGACCGAATCAAGAACGATCTCCAAACCTGGATCTCCCTCCCAATTAGCTTAGTAGGAAGAATTAATGTAATCCGTATGAACGTCCTCCCTAGACTGAACTACTTATTTCAGATGCTCCCATGCTATCTCCCAGTAGGTTCCTTTTTCAAAACAACTAACCAAAGCATCACCAAATTTATATGGGGCAATAAAAAACCTAGGATCAAGTTTTCCACTCTATCGAAACCTGAATCTAAGGGTGGTCTTGCCCTTCCCTCCCTTCAATTGTACTACTGGTCTGCCCAAATCCGCAACATGCTAACATGGATCACAAACAGACAAGAGTCAACGTGGATTCAGATAGAAGCCCAATCCTGTGGTTCATTGCCCTTAAGCTCAATTATATTCATTAATAACTTTAGTGAAGTGTGGCAACATAGCCAAAACCTTTGTGATTTGCAGCACCCTACTAGCGTGGAGGGACTGTAAGAAATACCTGGGCATTTCCTCCCAAATATGTTCTCACTCGCCTATAGTGGGCAACCCAGACTTGCCAAAAGCCCTGAGGGAGGCCAACTTTAATCTTTGGCATACTCTAGGAATCAGGACCATTTCAGACCTATTTCATCAGAAAACCACTACACTGAAATCCTTTCAAGAGCTCTGAAGTGAATTCGATGTGCCAAGATCCCATTTTTTCAAATATCTTCAAATTAGACATGTAATTTCCTCATTTACCTCCAAGAGGAGGTTTAGAACTCAGTTGAATGAAGTTGAAACCCTTCTTGTCACAGCACAATCCATTAAAGGCAAAATATCTTACATCTATAGACTCCTTTCTGAGAAAGGAAGCTCCTCCTTTACTCCTTTGAAAATAATCTGGGAAAAGGACCTTGGTCTGACTATCAGTGATGAGTTATGGGCGGAGGTTTGCGACAGGGTATACTGCTCCTCTACCAGTGTAAAAATGAAAGAATCTAATTACAAATTTTTGTACAAATTTTATTATACTCCTTTGAGACTCCATAGAATGAAAACAGATATGTCTCCTAACTGTAAAAGATGTACCTCTGAAAGTGGAACCTATATGCATGTATTTTGGAGCTGTAGGGAGATTGCCAGATTCTGGCAATCTGTACATACTGCTGCACAGAAAATACTAGAGGTACAGTTTGATATGACCCCGTGTATCTATCTTCTTAATGCCCAGCAGGACTTTGTTCTTGATCCTGACAGAGAAAATTTGCTTATGACTATTACATACTTTGCTAAGAAATGTATTCTTCTATTGTGGGCCTCAAATACCCCTCCTACATTTAAAATGTGGATTGACCAGATTGTTGACTTTCTTCCTCTTGAAAAGCTCACTTATGACCTCCACAAGAGACAGCCCAAGTTTGATAGACTCTGGTCTTCACTATTCAACTATATTTCAAACTGGACAGAGTGAACGGGGTGACTAGGGAAATGCGCAGATACATGTTGTGTAAGGTACTGTAAAACCTAAAAACGAATTATTGGCCCGTCGTCTCAGCGAATGCTTGAAATAGCTGATAAGAACCTTGATAGTGCTGCTGCAAGTGTTAAATGTTTTTTTGTGTGTTTTTATTTTAATTTCGTTTTTGAGTACGTGTGCACCAAGGAAAATAAATGCTTTTATTTGACTTTATCATTCATTTTAATTGTATTTTTATTTTTTCATATGTATTATTATTTTTTGACTTTTTCTTTTTTTAAAGCCTGTGAATGTGGAATGTGTTTTGTTGGTTGATTGAAAAACAAGAAAACTTAATAAAACTTTAAATTGAAAAAAAAAAAATAGCACTGTTGTTCTAATCGTCAGATCGCAGGTATTCTGATCTTCACTGTCCATGGTGCTGAATCTGGCTGGGTAGATTAGTTTGAATGCTGAAAACTTGTTTGCCTACATTTAAAGGCCCTGTGAAGTCAAAATAATTGTATTTCATATTGTACAACAGCTGATGAAACTAACACTGTAAATGTGTTTTACAAAAATGTGATCGGGGGTGCTTCCTGATAGTTCTGGTTGAAAATACAGAGCATGTTCCTCTGCCCAGGCCTTGCTGACACTTGCCAGATCTTACACTGCCTGGATAGGTATTTTGTGTGTCAGCTAACCACATCATATGTTATAGCAATCTGTCAGTCGATGACACAATGGATGACTTGGCACACAACCATTGGTTGATGCATGCAACACCTGAGCAGGGACACATTCTTTTCACAGCACTTCAATGCAAAGTAATTTTCGTAGAAAGTTTGGAGAGCATTTTCACTAACCCTAACCCTTTTCCTAACCTTAACCTCAGTTTCCTAACCTGCTACCAAAAATTAACTTCGATATTGAAGTGCCATGAAAAGAGAGTTTCTCACATCTATACAGCACCTTCTAATCAGCAGGTTTGCATGGGCCAGAGTTTTGGCTTTCCATGGCGACATCACCATGTGTAAATTGGTTTATAGACCAACGACAAAGAGAGTGCCAATAACAGCTAGTTTTAATTTCCTCTCCACACTGACCACTCCCAGACAGTCCTAGCAAAATTATTGCTTGAGAAAGTTTTTTTTTGCAAAAAAATACATTTTTGACCATTTTCATCGTAATCTATTACAGTAAGGTACTTAATTGTTACCCAGAAATGATTTGATATTGATATAAAAACGTCTGCTTTGGGCCTTAAAAAGATATGTGCACTACATACTCAGAAATCACATATATTGACATTTTAGAATGTATTTTATCAAGAAAGTAAGTTATACATGTCTTTTTTAATCTTACTCTTAGTTGCAAATAATTAATTTGGCTGTGGTTCATTTGATTTTCAGCACAACCCTGTTTGATAACGTATAGTATTATAGTGACTTCTTGTGGTAAAATGTCAAACTCACAACTAAACTAATTAAAATTGAGGTTTTCTTTACCCTGTCTTATCAAACAGTGCAACATTTGACTGATGAAATAGCATTCTTCTAAAATTCTTACACTTCTAGATGCAAAATACAAGTCACTATTCCAATACTGTTTGATTCTGCCATTTTTTAAATACATTTAACATTTCAGTTAAAAACCCTTTGGATAATATCAACATTAATTACTTAACATCTTAACACATACACACCATGTAAATATCAATAAACAGAGGAACACATGCTACAAATAGTTAGTTACTACCTACCAGTCAATTAAATTAGATTATTCAGAAAAATAACATTGTTATAAGAGACAAATTGCCTTTAGACAACATAAATGACTGCATCTGGACACAGGTCAAAACTACTCTGCCGAGCTCAAGTTACCAGCTATGTATGGTTTCAACACTTACATTTATTGAGTTATTGAAAAGTATCCTACAAACATTGTTCGAATGTGAAAGTGATCAGGTTTTCTGAAACAGGTGTGTTTGTATTGAAGAACCCTGAGATTGTGGACAGTAGGACTTGTGTGAACAGGTGTGAACAGACTGAAGATAATGATGTTTTCCTTTCTCTGTCTTTCAAAACCCAGGAACAGTTTGAATGTTTTTTTATTGTAATTTAAACAATGGTATGGATGATTAAGCTGGATCTTTCTCTCTGAATCAGGAGTGCACTTTCATTCTCCCAATTTTTCCAAAAGCCCAATCTGAGCAACCTTTGCTATAAACCCTGTCTTTCCCATTGTTGTTTCAAAAGTGGAAAATTATCAATTCGATAATCACACATAATGGGCATTTCACAGCCAGGACTTTTGATCCTTCCCATCAAGGCCATGTTGGCCAGTTTAACCTTCACCCATTCCCTCTCTTCCGGAGTCCTCTTGGAGGTGCACTCCACAGTAGAGTCGGTCTCAAAGGAGATGGCTGGGACGTGAGTGAGCAGGTGGCCCCCAGCCTTCTCCTGGGCCATGGGCGTGGGAGTCTGCAGGACCAGCCCGTGCGTCTCTTGTTGATGTCGAAGGTAAAAGCTAAGAGGATACACACAAACATTGACCATATAATGTAATGTTGTTACATGTAACTAACTAGCTTGACTTGCCACCGTGTGAAACATGTATGCTACCATATGTTACTGAAAAGAGCTGACAATATTATAAAATGTAATCCAGGAGTTTGTTTGAATTCTGGTTCTCTCACAACACAAGTCACTCAGAAAAGCATCTGTAGGCAGAAGCATGCTACATGTACATTTGGCATTTGAAAAAACTACAGCTGTGCTATGCTACCGAATGCAAAATGTATCTATCGTAAAAGTGTAGTGCAATATTCCCTTCTCTTGCCACACACACATACTCTCTCTCTCACTAGGGACAAATGTTTTGGCTACTTGTCCAGAGAGGTTTGAGCTTTAGAAGTGGATCTGCAGCAAAAGTAGACCTTTATTGCCATCTACAGGTCAAAGGTCAGACTGGCATTCAGTAAAATGTAAACATGGGCGATCCACAGAAAATGGAAATGTGTGTGTTTGTTTGAGAAGTTAAACCAGTTAATTCCCTTATAACTGAGTGTCCTGCATCATGTATTATTTTATTGGTTGTAAATTAAATACTGTTTATTTTACAGTACATGTATTTTACACTGAATCATTGATATCTGGTTGAATGTTGGTTGTGGGTGTAACGGTGTAACTGGCGCCTCTGGGCTGAGGGGCTCTGGCGCCTCTGGGCTGAGGGGTTCTGGCGCCTCTGGGCTGAGGGGCTCTGGCGCCTCTGGGCTGAGGGGCTCTGGCGGCCCCTGGCTGACTGGCGGCCCCTGGCAGACTGGCGGCACTGGCACTCTTGAGCACCGAGCCTGCCCAACCTTACCCAGTTGAATGGTCCCGGTCGCCCTGCCAGTGCGGCGAGGTGGAATAGCCCGCACTGGGCTATGCAGGCGAACCGGGGACACCG
This sequence comes from Oncorhynchus mykiss, assembly GCF_013265735.2. Classification (NCBI taxonomy): domain Eukaryota; kingdom Metazoa; phylum Chordata; class Actinopteri; order Salmoniformes; family Salmonidae; genus Oncorhynchus; species Oncorhynchus mykiss. The sequence goes on along the minus strand of NC_048591.1, from coordinate 27,896,810 downwards.
TGCGCAAGGCTGGTGCCATGTAAGCCGGCCCAAGGAGACGCACTGGAGACCAGATGCGTAGAGCCGGCTTCATGGCACTTGGCTCGATGCCCACTCTAGCCCGGCCGATACGCGGAGCTGGAATGTACCGCACCGGGCTATGCACCCGCACTGGGGACACCGTGCGCTTCACAGCATAACACGGTGCCTGCCCGGTCTCTCCAGGCACCCGGTAAGCACAGGAAGTTGGCGCAGGTCTCCTACCTGGCTTCGCCACACTTCCTGTGTGCCCCCCCCCAAGAAATTTTTGGGGCTGACTCTCGGGCTTCCATCCACGCCGCCGTGCTGCCTCCTCATACCAGCGCCTCTCCGCCTTCGCCGCCTCCAGCTCTTCTTTGGGGCGGCGATATTCTCCAGGCTGTGCCCAGGGTCCTTTACCTTCCAATTCTTCCTCCCATGTCCATTCCTCTTTTCGCTGCTGTAGCTGTTGCCCGTTACCACGCCGCTTGGTCCTGTTGTGGTGGGTGATTCTGTAACGGTTCTCTTGCGGTGAAGGAGAGGCGGACCAAAACGCAGCATGGTGATGATTCATGTTTGTTTAATAAAGGAAAACTATACATGAATAACCTACAAAACAATGAAATGTGAAAACCTAAACAGTCCTATCTGGTGCAAACACAGAGACAGGAACAATCACCAGTCTGAAACTCAGAGACAATGACTAACACCTGCCTCTGATTGAGAACCATATCAGGCCAGACATAGAAATAGACAAACAAGACATCCAACATAGAATGCCCACTCAGATCACACCCTGACCAACCAAAACATAGAAACATACAAAGCAAACTATGGTCAGGGTGTGACAGTGGGACATATCTGAAGTACTATGTGTGTGAGCTCAATGAATAACACTGTGTGTGTGTGTGTGGGTGGGTGGGGGGGGGGGGGGGGTGCATGTTCTATACATTATTCAGGACAACATTACTTTGTTTAGCCTACACCGTGACTATGACTGCATAATAAACTAAACTAAATATACTATGTATTTTCTAATCAAATGTGTTAACAGGGCAACACTAAAGAAGACAAAGGCCATCAATTCAATGCAAATATTACTGTATTAAAGGAAATTGCTGTATTAAGCTTGCTTTGAAAACCGTTTGAATGGCTTGGATAGGCCTATGGAGATGGTGGAAAACATCCTGATTAGAAGGGGACGTTTGCGAGGCTTCTCCTGTTGAGAGGTGGAGGGAAGACCCTCTGGGAGTCCAAATGTGGCAGGATGTGCCACTATGTTGGGCGACAGAAGAGAGAGAGTTGACATGCACTTTCATTTAGAAATGATGGTATATTGTATTCTTAGTTTCAACTCATTATTACTTTCACAAATAAATGAGAACCAGAATCTTGAGATTTGGAAACTATAAATAATTTTACATAAGAGATTACTATCGATAATATATAATGTACTGTATATAGGGTTTAATATTTTTGCAATAGCAGCTTTGTACACCAATATCTCAAACAGTAAATGTCCTGCTGTATGGACTTACACATGATATCTTCAGCAGTAGTCTGGTCTTTGGATTCAGAATGGCGGGATTTCTTATTGGAATCCTTCTTGTTTCCCATCATGAATGGCTAAAACAAAAACATGTCAAAACAACTGTCACAGCAGAACAATCTCACGGTAATAACGATCACATCTTACACACCAGCACAACAAGATTTATAAATGGTTTTGGAATTAATGGATGATTTTACATTTTCTCTAAATAACAATGTTTACCTCACATTGACCAATTGTTAACTTAAATAGCTGTGAATGAAATGGCGGGAATTTCTTATTGAATCCTTCTTGTTTCCCATCATGAATGCTAAAACCAAAAACATGGCCCAGGAGAAGGCTGGGGGCCACCTGCTCACTCACGTCCCAGCCATCTCCTTTGAGACCGACTCTACTGTGGAGTGCACCTCCAGAGGACTCCGGAAGAGAGGGACGGGTGAAGGTTACTGGCCAACATGGCCTTGATGGGAAGGATCAAAGTCTTGGCTGTGAAATGCCCATTATGTGTGATTATCGAATTGATAATTTTCACTTTTGAAACAACAATGGGAAAAGACAGGGTTTATAGCAAAGGTTGCTCAGATTGGGCTTTTGGAAAAATTGGGAGAATGAAAGTGCACTCCTGATTCAGAGAGAAAGATCCAGCTTAATCATCCATACCCATTGTTTAAATTACAATAAAAAAACATTCAAACTGTTCCTGAGTTTTGAAAGACAGAGAAAGGAAAACATCATTATCTTCAGTCTGTCACACCTGTTCACACAGTCTACTGTCCACAATCTCAGGGATCTTCAATACAAACACACCTGTTTCAGAAAACCTGATCACTTTCACATTCGAACAATGTTTGTAGGATACTTTTCAATAACTCAATAAATGTAAGTGTTGAAACCATACATAGCTGGTAACTTGAGCTCGGCAGAGTAGTTTTGACCTGTGTCCAGATGCAGTCATTTATGTTGTCTAAAGGCAATTTGTCCTTCTTTATAACAATGTTTTTTTCTGATAATCTAATTTAATTGTCTGTAGGTAGTCACTAACTATTTGTAGCATGTGTTCCTCTGTTTATTGTATTTACATGGTGTGTATGTGTTAAGATGTTAAGTAATAATGTTGATATTATCCAAAGGGTTTTTAACTAATGTAAATGTTGGTGTCTGATCTCAGACATGCTCATATTTGTAAATAGTATTTCAAAAATGGCAGAATCAAACAGTATTGGAATAGTGACTTGTATTTTGCATCTAGAAGTGTAAGAATTTTAGAAGAATGCTATTTCATCAGTCAAATGTTGCACTGTTTGATAAGACAGGGTAAAAAAACCTCCATTTTAATGAGTTTAGTTGTGAGTTTGACATTTACCACAAGAAGTCACTATAATACTATACGTTATCAACAGGGTTGTGCTGAAAATCAATGAACCACAGCCAAATTAATTATTGCAACTAAGAGTAAGATTAAAAAAGACATGTATAACTTACTTTCTTGATAAAATACATTCTAAAATGTCAATATATGTGATTTCTGAGTATGTAGTGCACATATCTTTTTAAGGCCCAAAGCAGACGTTTTTATATCAATATCAAATCATTTCTGGGTAACAATTAAGTACCTTACTGTAATAGATTACGATGAAAATGGTCAAAAATGTATTTTTGTCAAAAAAAACTTTCTCAAGCAATAATTTTGCTAGGACTGTCTGGGAGTGGTCAGTGTGGAGGGGAAATTAAAACTAGCTGTTATTGGCACTCTCTTTGTCGTTGGTCTATAAACCAATTTACACATGGTGATGTCGCCATGGAAAGCCAAAACTACTCGGCCCATGCAAACCTGCTGATTAGAAGGTGCTGATAGATGTGAGAAACTCTCTTTTCATGGCACTTCAATATCGAAGTGAATTTTTCGTAGCAGGTTAGGAAACTGAGGTTAAGGTTAGGAAAGGGTTAGGGTTAGTGAAAATGCTCTCCAAACCTTCTACGAAAATTACTTTGCATTGAAGTGCTGTGAAAATATGTGTCCCTGCTCAGGTGTTGCATGCATCAACCAATGGTTGTGTGCCAAGTCATCCATTGTGTCATCGACTGACAGATTGCTATAACATATGATGTGGTTAGCTGACACACAAAATACCTATCCAGCAGTGTAAGATCTGGCAAGTGTCAGCAAGGCCTGGGCAGAGGAACATGCTCCGTATTTTCAACCAGAACTATCAGGAAGCAACCCCGATCACATTTTTGTAAAACACATTTACAGTGTTAAATTTCATAAGCTGTTGTACAATATGAAATATAATTATTTTGACTTCACAGGGCCTTTAAATGTAGGCAAACAAGTTTTCGGCATTCAAACTAATCTACCCAGCCAGATTCAGCACCATGGACAGTGAAGATCAGAATACCTGCGATCTGACGATTAGAACAACAGTGCTATTTTAAGTGATTTTCAAGACACCCAAAGTCAATTTAAATCCACAACAAAATCTGCAGGATAAAAAGCAATATAATCAAACATTCAAATAAGTAAACAGGCTATATTAAAGTGCACTAAACATAGAGACAGATTAACCATGGAGAACACGAAACATGATGACAGATTAACCAGGGAAGTGAATTTAACAGAGGTTAAAGCTAAAACAACAGAATCTGGGTACGTCTGTGTGAAGAGGTGTGGCTTTAGTGTGGATTTGAATAGTACACAAGTAGGCCTACGCTATTTTTGCACTGTAAAACTTTTTTTTTTAAGTGTTATGTTTTCCCAGATTCATAGTGTTATGCAGCCCAGGCCTATCTAGGAAGGCTGGGCATAAATTGTTTGCTCACAGCATCACATGATGACGTGGGCAACATAAACACTTAAACTCTGTAGATTAAAGTTAATAGTAATCAAAACTAATTTCACCACGAAAGGAAGTGCAATCGAAATGAATGAAGAAGACAAGGTAATTCTAGTGAGTTAATAAAATGACAAGGTGTTGCCTGTCAGCGTTGTAGACTACTGCCTCACAAGCCCGGGCTTTAGTGGCACTGGCATACGCGCTAGCCTCTGCACTGAAGGAGCCCACCGAACGCGTCCGCGTTGCAGCTCTCACTTTCTCCCGCTACAGTATGTCCTACAATGACATATTTGGTGGGGATTGGCAGCCAACAATATGATTGGATTGGGACTAAATCAAAGAATAAAACGATATTGAAATGAATATTATTAACAAATATTTCCCAGAAGATTTTGGGTTCAACCTAAGGCTGACTAGGACAGATCAATCAACTTGATCCGACACAGTAAGCCTACATGTCATACGTAAGTAAATCCACAAGAGAGACAATATTGCAAAGGCAGGACCATGTTCGATGGAAGGCGTAGGGGTAGGCAATCGAAAACGTTTGACGGGGTGAAATTTCTGTCAATATTAGCTAGTCCTACTGACGTGGGCAAGTAACCTTTCCCGCGCTCTTCCTAAAAATACTATTTGTGATGTCATAAAGGTCTAATGTTCCATGACGTAGCATGTAGCCCTAAATTACAGTCCCTGCTTGCAATATTGTCCTCACTCTCGACCTGAACTCAACTTGAATGTAACCAACACAGACAAGGACATGCTTTTTGAGATATAAAATAGCTTGAATGGATGAAGAAAGGGTAAGCTAAATTACTTCATACAATATTGGGGGAAAGTAAAAAAGGGTAAAGCAATATAAGCGGATATTTCTTGTAAAAAGCTATAACATATTGTAAAGCAAATGTACCATTCTTTATAAAGTCACCAGCTTAGCTCTGATATGGCTGTAGCTCTATTTATGATGTCCTCTGCACAGATCTACTCTGACATTGACATATTATTACTTATTGGAATGTCTGTCCTTCAGGTAGCACAGAGGGAGGATGGTGATCCTCAGAGGGAAGGAAAGGAAGTTGTTGAGGAAGAACGGTGGCCACGCCCAAAGAGGAGGCCAAGAAGGGAAGGAAGGTAAGATAGCAGTAGTGACAGAGCACATAATAGGCCTACTGGGTTACACTCTGTACCTGATAGCAGCCATACCATAGATATCTCTATATCTCAGATAACAACATACGTAGTAGCTGTTTTCAAAACGTGTTTTAAGGAGCTGCTTTGACCTGGCCCATAGCCTATTCATAAATTGTCTCAGAGTAGGAGTGCTTATCTAGGATCAGTTTTGCATTTGAGATCATAATGAATACAATTATTTGGGCAAGGTTGAGCACACACCTTATCTGATGAACTTTATGTATACGGTTCCTGGTGTTACTTGTCTGCCATCATTTGAGCTCTGGAATCTGTTCTGTTCTATCCTAGGCAAAAAGTAAGAGGAGTGGCAAGAAGTCAAGGAAGCTGGGCACTGACAACGATGCAGGTCAGAGATTTTACCTCTGTAGTACTACATTGTTTCTCTATTCTGCCTGTGATGTGCAGGTTGTATTATCCATTTCAATGAAACTGTAGTCTACTGTAATCAGTAAGAAAGGTCACATAGATAGCTTTATTAAAATAGGCCTATTCTAAAACCCTTAAACAATGAAATCAGAGTATTAAGAGATAAACGTCTGATTTCTCTTTAATTTTGTTTCTACTTCCTCTACGCAATCACATCTTAGTCTCCAGGAATAAACACCTGGATAGAGGATCTGTAATTGAGCTCCTGGAGAAGAAAGCTGTTCAGGCTGCATTTCGGCCCAGGCAACAAGGATGAGATGGAATACTCCTACCCAATCCTCATCTCATTCCTGCGCAATCTTACTGATGAGTATGTTAAAAGTTTTCCTGTAATGTTCAACATTTATGAAATATTGTGCAGTGGGAACTAAACACTAACTAAAACCCTTATTTTAAATGTCTAGGCAGTGGCAAGTGATCTACAAAGGACTAAAAAACCCTGTAAGTTTTCCTACCTGCCTTTGACCTTTGATGTGTCAATGATCTGTTGAATTCAGAGATTAGCCATCAAGTCATATTCTGTTATTCATGTTCTCTGTCAGACTTCATCAAACTTTGAATTCAGTCACAGACAAGAATAACAATGTTGATCAAATGCATTCTGTTCGATCTAGAATACTTTACATCACAGTTCCATTGAAAATACTGTTTTTGTTATGTTTGTTCAAATCAGATGACGAAGGAACAGCTTGCCAAATTGTGCAAGACAATTGTAACCTTCATCGCACAGACCACCCTGCAGATCCTGCTGCCAGCCCTGGCCCGCGTACTTGGGGTAAAGGACTTTGCTGACGACGACACTGACTCACCCAAGAGGGGTGGCAGTGCAAGATCCTTTGATGCCTTTGATCAGGAAAGACTGGAGCTCATCCAGGAAGTTAGATATCTGGCGAAGAAAATGTATAAGGGCGGCACAGGGCTCAACATCTCAGGTCCCTAACACCCTCTTCTAAGAGGTATGTTCCCCTCAAGGTTTTCATGTATGGATTTCACCGAGATCATCTATCCCAGTGTTAGCCAATGCAATTTACTCTATCTGATGTAGTTACAACATGTAATGTATCAGCCTTTGAGCATATTCAAATGAATGAGCATGTAAAGCGATCAAAAGGACATGTAGATATTTAGAATACTAAAATTACAACGCTTGACCGATTTGCCAAGTTAAGACAGGAATTATCATGCTTTGCTTGTTCGTTTTAAAGTTCCCAGACCTCAGTGAAGTCCTCCTGGGAATGACAGAGGACAGAATCATCAAAAGTGTCCAGGAGCAACTGTCTGATCATAATATCCTGTCCTCTTGCCCACCTGAGCTGACTGTGGTCTTATCAAGGTGGTGGTCGAACAGCTTAACTCTGCCCTCTCTGCGACCATCAGCAGAGCCATTTCAGGGCGGTCCTCCCCTATTTCTTCTGGTACCCAGGCCGCTGAACAAATGGTCAACATGGTCCAGAAATGTTTTGATGATCACACCACCCCAGAGGACCAGAGCTCTACCTCTGTATTAGAGTCATGCATTCCACCTGCAACAGAAGAAGTGATGACTGTTATCGCAGAGATGGTGGGTGAATTGGAAAAAGAAGATCCCGAATTGGCTAAGGTTTTTTCGAGAAGTGGCTGTGAAAGTTAAAATGTTGGCATCTGGCAGTGACCTTGTAGTGGAGCACCTGGATGTTGAAGACTCTCCTGTTCCAGAGGAGCTGAACATAATATGTACATCTTGCAAAGCAATGATGCCAAATCTTGGCACTCTGTTTAGTGTGAAGTTCAAGACCAAAGCCTCAAAGGCTGTGAGTGAAATTCTTGTGAGAAGGTTAATGAGCGATATCTCTGGTATGGTTCAACCTTCTCATTCGTTTAGTACCACTCCAAGCTTGATGAATGCATCTAGCCCATCTGACAGGATCCTTGATTCTGCGGCCCTGAGCTCATACAGACCAAAGTAGAATCTGAGACATCACAAATAATTGATAACTTTGTTGAAGATGTCAAGGACATTGTGCAGTATGCTGAATTATATCAGCCAACAAGCACCCAGAGAGATACCCAAGTGGGACACTGTACGACAAAGCGGAAACCCTTCCATGCAGCTCGTAGACTCTGCGAGAGACTTCAGGCAAAGCTGGAGACATTGTTCCTCAGAATGGGTGGAGCTCCAGTCCAAGGGGAAGAACTTATGGAAAAGCTGACTCCAGTGCTGTGCTTCTGGAGCATACTGACTCCAGTGATCTGCCTGTTTCAATCCTGAGCTTGCCTTCCCCATGTAGGAGTGAATCCCCTATATCAGAACGTAGTTCATCTTCTTTATCTGATGGATGTGATTCAACTGACTCTGTAGGAGAGAAAACACCAGAGCAACCTGAAACCAGTAAGAGTGAGGCAATACTGCAAGTGGTCAACTCAACAGGACTTGGTTCTCTCCGTAAATGCCAAAGTGAGAACTCTCAACCATTACTGTCTCTCTGTGATTCCAACATGGTGCCCTGCACCAAAGAGGTCTTGTCCCAGATTGTGACCATGTATAGGTCAGAGGTGGCAGATTTGGAATGCACATCATCTGTTGCAGAGGGTTCCTCTTACAACTCCCTTGAAGTCTGTGGCTTTTTGGACAGTGTCATGTCTTATCTAGAAGACATGCCTGTGTCTGGTTCTTCATGGTTGGAAGGATTAAGAGATACTCCAGCCTCAGTCATTGAGAAACTCTCCAGTGAGGAGTTCCAGATGAACGCTACCAACGAAGTGCGAAAAATACTGATCAAATCAGTCAGTAGCTTTCCCAGCAAAGTCAGTTCCAGCCAGACAGATTCTCAGATGTTGCCAGCAAAATCAACAATTTCCTTAAGGCATACAGATATAACTGCTTTTGAAATCGTTGGATCAATTACAAATGACATGAAGAGCCTTTTCCCACCCACAGAGTCTTCTACTACTCTATGGCAGGCAGACTCTATGCTTCAACAGAGTGATGAGAAAACCTCAGAGTACACTGAGGCCACACCCAAAGGCTCACAGTCTGGTTTGGAAGTATCTGAGAAGAAGATCTGGACAACTGCAAAGACTATTTACCACAATGTGAAGACAAAGATGAGGAATTATTTTACATGGCAAAATCAAGTCAAAGCAACAACGGCTCAAGCCAAAAAGACCCTCAGCCATATTCTGGTTTCAATTCAGAAAGAGCTGTCAAAATCTGACCAAACGGTGACTGCACTTTCACAAATAGAGAATGTGGTTGGAATGATGCTGAAGGATGTTGAAAGGGTAAGCAGTGAATGTGGTGAGGAACTGATCTATCAAGCGCCACAGCGTTCTTCCTCCTCGTTGTCATCCTCATCTGCCAGATCAAAGAAGTCAGAGTGGGAATTTTCACTCCCTGGCACTCCCATCTCTTCTGATTTACCAGAGAGTATTACTCAGCCCATTGTGAGATGCTCAGTCATCGACATGGGCAAATCTACTAAGCCAAAAACATTGGTGTGTGATGCCAGGGAAAGTATGTCTGCAATAGTGGATACCATCATAAAGGAGGTACATCCAGAGGAAGAAGGGGAGGTTGCATTCCACCCTGATCTAACAGCTGCAATAGCAAGACTGGAGGAGCTCATATCTCAGGGTAGGATTGGTGCTCTCTCACGTGATCTTACTCACCAAGTCAACCGCATCATTTCTGAGAGCAACTTGACCCCTCTGGTTCTGACAGTGGCGGCTGGAAAGAGTGCATCCGATACAGTCCTTACTGAGCTGAAGAGGAATGACAAGACGGTGGGGAAGCCCACAGCTTACAAGCTGGTTCAGCTTTTTGCAGAGGAGTCTGTGAAGCGCCTCTTGCTTCCTAGCCTTGTGCCCTCTACAGCTTCAATGAGTTTGGCTCAGGGAGTTAGTGTGCCGGCTAGCGTATCTGAAGATAGGATTTCATGTTCTTTTTCTACATCAGCATTTAGTGACACAGTCAGCCTGTTTACCAAAGTAATGGTAAGCCAGGTCATGGACTCTGTGGTTTCTGATGCACAAAGCAGAGGGTCATCTCCAACCGGAACTGTAACTGATATAGGCAGTCTACTGAGTGGTAAGTCCTACCCTCTGCCATCTTTCTCCGCCATCAGCATGACAACAAGTGGGACCTCCAATGCTGCACGAGGCTTTGAGGCCAACATAGATGCTGAGGAAAGGGATACCATCAGTTGTTTCGGTGTACCTCAGAGCATTGTTTGTGATCAGAATTCAACCAGCCCGGATGTTGCCTCGCTTTCAACCCCATCCACTGACAACTTAGTCGGTGATGATGACTTCACCGGCCTCATCAGCATGTTAGTGGTGAGACTTCTGTCAAAAATCCAAACCCAAACTGATCTGTACCCAACTGACGTCACACGCACGTCACAAGACCTGATTCCAAAAGTTATAGCTGCCTTCTGTGCATGGTCAGGCTGCTCTGAGACCCAAGCTTATCCCAAGAACCTGAAGAGTCACAAAGTATACAGCACCGTCTACAAACATCTGTTGAAGGAGTTTGGCTCAGAGAAAATACTCCAACTGGCCGTGTCGACTCAGGACTCCACTTTCAATAGGATTCTTGTGAAGTCATTGAGCAAGGAGCTTCTCCACAGTTGTAACGAGGCATCAAGAGCAGCCTCAAGAACATCTTTCGAAGCCACCAGGCCAGAAGCTCTTCTCATGGCTGAAGATGTGAAGGCTACCAGAGGGAAGCTGTCTTTCCTACAAAGGCTTGCCAGACTGAAATTCAACTTAAAGGTACATCACACTTATTTAAGTTAACAATTGTGTCAATGTGAGTAAACAATGTTATTTAGAGAAAATGTAAAATCATCCATTAATTCCAAAACCATTTATAAATCTTGTTGTGCTGGTGTGTAAGATGTGATCGTTATTACCGTGAGATTGTTCTGCTGTGACAGTTGTTTTGACATGTTTTTGTTTTAGCCATTCATGATGGGAAACAAGAAGGATTCCAATAAGAATTCCCGCCATTCTGAATCCAAAGACCAGACTACTGCTGAAGATATCATGTGTAAGTCCATACAGCGGGACATTTACTGTTTGAGATATTGGTGTACAAAGCTGCTATTGCAAAAATATTAAACCCTATATACAGTACATTATATATTATCGATAGTAATCTCTTATGTAAAATTATTTATAGTTTCCAAATCTCAAGATTCTGGTTCTCATTTATTTGTGAAAGTAATAATGAGTTGAAACTAAGAATACAATATACCATCATTTCTAAATGAAAGTGCATGTCAACTCTCTCTCTTCTGTCGCCCAACATAGTGGCACATCCTGCCACATTTGGACTCCCAGAGGGTCTTCCCTCCACCTCTCAACAGGAGAAGCCTCGCAAACGTCCCCTTCTAATCAGGATGTTTTCCACCATCTCCATAGGCCTATCCAAGCCATTCAAACGGTTTTCAAAGCAAGCTTAATACAACCATTTCCTTTAATACAGTAATATTTGCATTGAATTGATGGCCTTTGTCTTCTTTAGTGTTGCCCTGTTAACACATTTGATTAGAAAATACATAGTATATTTAGTTTAGTTATTATGCAGTCATAGTCACGGTGTAGGCTAAACAAAGTAATGTTGTCCTGAATAATGTATAGAACATGAACCCCCCCCCCCACCCACCCACACACAGTGTGATTCATTGAACACATACACATAGTACTTCAGATATGTCCCACAACCAACATTCAACCATATATCAATGATTCAGTGTAAAATACATGTACTGTAAAATAAACAGTATTTAATTTACAACCAATAAAATAATACATGATGCAGGACACTCAGTTATAAGGGAATTAACTGGTTTAACTTCTCAAACCAACACACACATTTCCATTTTCTGTGGATCGCCCATGTTTACATTTTACTGAATGCCAGTCTGACCTTTGACCTGTAGATGGCAATAAAGGTCTACTTTTGCTGCAGATCCACTTCTAAAGCTCAAACCTCTCTGGACAAGTAGCCAAAACATTTGTCCCTAGTGAGAGAGAGAGTATGTGTGTGTGGCAAAAAAAGGGAATATTGCACTACACTTTTATGATACAGATACATTTTGCATCCGGTAGCATAGCACAGCTGTAGTTTTTTCAAATGCCAAATGTACATGTAGCATGCTTCTGCCTACAGATGCTTTTCTGAGTGACTTGTGTTGTGAGAGAACCAGAATTCAAACATAAACTCCTGGATTACATTTTATAATATTGTCAGCTCTTTTTAGTAACATATGGTAGCATACATGTTTCACACGGTGGCAAGTCAAGCTAGTTAGTTACATGTAACAACATTACATTATATGGTCAATGTTTGTGTGTATCCTCTTAGCTTTTACCTTCGACATCAACAAGCGACGCACGGGCTGGTCCTGCAGACTCCCACGCCCATGGCCCAGGAGAAGGCTGGGGGCCACCTGCTCACTCACGTCCCAGCCATCTCCTTTGAGACCGACTCTACTGTGGAGTGCACCTCCAAGAGGACTCCGGAAGAGAGGGACCGGGTGAAGGTTAAACTGGCCAACATGGCCTTGATGGGAAGGATCAAAAGTCTTGGCTGTGAAATGCCCATTATGTGTGATTATCGAATTGATCATTTTCCACTTTTGAAACAACAATGGGAAAGACAGGGTTTATAGCAAAGGTTGCTCAGATTGGGCTTTTGGAAAAATTGGGAGAATGAAAGTGCACTCCTGATTCAGAGAGAAAGATCCAGCTTAATCATCCATACCATTGTTTAAATTACAATAAAAAAACATTCAAACTGTTCCTGAGTTTTGAAAGACAGAGAAAGGAAAACATCATTATCTTCAGTCTGTTCACACAAGTCCTACTGTCCACAATCTCAGGGTTCTTCAATACAAACACACCTGTTTCAGAAAACCTGATCACTTTCACATTCGAACAATGTTTGTAGGATACTTTTCAATAACTCAATAAATGTAAGTGTTGAAACCATACATAGCTGGTAACTTGAGCTCGGCAGAGTAGTTTTGACCTGTGTCCAGATGCAGTCATTTATGTTGTCTAAAGACAATTTGTCTCTTATAACAATGTTATTTTTCTGAATAATCTAATTTAATTGACTGGTAGGTAGTCACTAACTATTTGTAGCATGTGTTCCTCTGTTTATTGATATTTACATGGTGTGTATGTGTTAAGATGTTAAGTAATTAATGTTGATATTATCCAAAGGGTTTTTAACTGAAATGTTAAATGTATTTAAAAAATGGCAGAATCAAACAGTATTGGAATAGTGACTTGTATTTTGCATCTAGAAGTGTAAGAATTTTAGAAGAATGCTATTTCATCAGTCAAATGTTGCACTGTTTGATAAGACAGGGTAAAGAAAACCTCAATTTTAATTAGTTTAGTTGTGAGTTTGACATTTTACCACAAGAAGTCACTATAATACTATACGTTATCAAACAGGGTTGTGCTGAAAATCAAATGAACCACAGCCAAATTAATTATTTGCAACTGAGAGTAAGATTAAAAAAGACATGTATAACTTACTTTCTTGATAAAATACATTCTAAAATGTCAATATATGTGATTTCTGAGTATGTAGTGCACATATCTTTTTAAGGCCCAAAGCAGACGTTTTTATATCAATATCAAATCATTTCTGGGTAACAATTAAGTACCTTACTGTAATAGATTACGATGAAAATGGTCAAAAATGTCTTTTTTTGCAAAAAAAACTTTCTCAAGCAATAATTTTGCTAGGACTGTCTGGGAGTGGTCAGTGTGGAGAGGAAATTAAAACTAGCTGTTATTGGCACTCTCTTTGTCGTTGGTCTATAAACCAATTTACACATGGTGATGTCGCCATGGAAAGCCAAAACTCTCGCTCATGCAAACCTGCTGATTAGAAGGTGCTGTATAGATGTGAGAAACTCTCTTTTCATGGCACTTCAATATCGAAGTGAATTTTTCGTAGCAGGTTAGGAAACTGAGGTTAAGGTTAGGAAAAGGGTTAGGGTTAGTGAAAATGCTCTCCAAACCTTCTACGAAAATTACTTTGCATTGAAGTGCTGTGAAAAGAATGTGTCCCTGCTCAGGTGTTGCATGCATCAACCAATGGTTGTGTGCCAAGTCATCCATTGTGTCATCGACTGACAGATTGCTATAACATATGGTGTGGTTAGCTGACACACAAAATACCTATCCAGGCAGTGTAAGATCTGGCAAGTGTCAGCAAGGCCTGGGCAGAGGAACATGCTCTGTATTTTCAACCAGAACTATCAGGAAGCAACCCCGATCACATTTTTGTAAAACACATTTACAGTGTTAGTTTCATCAGCTGTTGTACAATATGAAATACAATTATTTTGACTTCACAGGGCCTTTAAATGTAGGCAAACAAGTTTTCAGCATTCAAACTAATCTACCCAGCCAGATTCAGCACCATGGACAGTGAAGATCAGAATACCTGCGATCTGATGATTAGAACAACAGTGCTATTTTTTTTTTTTTTTCAATTTAAAGTTTTATTAAGTTTTCTTGTTTTTCAATCAACCAACAAAACACATTCCACATTCACAGGCTTTAAAAAAAGAAAAATTCAAAAAATAATAATACATATGAAAAAATAAAAATACAATTAAAATGAATGATAAAGTCAAATAAAAGCATTTATTTTCCTTGGTGCACACGTACTCAAAACGAAATTAAAATAAAAACACACAAAAAAACATTTAACACTTGCAGCAGCACTATCAAGGTTCTTATCAGCTATTTCAAGCATTCGCTGAGACGACGGGCCAATAATTCGTTTTTAGGTTTTACAGTACCTTACACAACATGTATCTGCGCATTTCCCTAGTCACCCTGTTCACTCTGTCCAGTTTGAAATATAGTTGAATAGTGAAGACCAGAGTCTATCAAACTTGGGCTGTCTCTTGTGGAGGTCATAAGTGAGCTTTTCAAGAGGAAGAAAGTCAACAATCTGGTCAATCCACATTTTAAATGTAGGAGGGGTATTTGAGGCCCACAATAGAAGAATACATTTCTTAGCAGAATCTGGCAATCTCTCTACAGCTCCAAAATACATGCATATAGGTTCCACTTTCAGAGGTACATCTTTTACAGTTAGGAGACATATCTGTTTTCATTCTATGGAGTCTCAAAGGAGTATAATAAAATGTGTACAAAAATTTGTAATTAGATTCTTTCATTTTTACACTGGTAGAGGAGCAGTATACCCTGTCGCAAACCTCCGCCCATAACTCATCACTGATAGTCAGACCAAGGTCCTTTTCCCAGATTATTTTCAAAGGAGTAAAGGAGGAGCTTCCTTTCTCAGAAAGGAGTCTATAGATGTAAGATATTTTGCCTTTAATGGATTGTGCTGTGACAAGAAGGGTTTCAACTTCATTCAACTGAGTTCTAAACCTCCTCTTGGAGGTAAATGAGGAAATTACATGTCTAATTTGAAGATATTTGAAAAAATGGGATCTTGGCACATCGAATTCACTGCAGAGCTCTTGAAAGGATTTCAGTGTAGTGGTTTTCTGATGAAATAGGTCTGAAAAGGTCCTGATTCCTAGAGTATGCCAAAGATTAAAGTTGGCCTCCCTCAGGGCTTTTGGCAAGTCTGGGTTGCCCACTATAGGCGAGTGAGAACATATTTGGGAGGAAATGCCCAGGTATTTCTTACAGTCCCTCCACGCTAGTAGGGTGCTGTAAATCACAAAGGTTTTGGCTATGTTGCCCACTTCACTAAAGTTATTAATGAATATAATTGAGCTTAAGGGCAATGAACCACAGGATTGGGCTTCTATCTGAATCCACGTTGACTCTTGTCTGTTTGTGATCCATGTTTGCATGTTGCGGATTTGGGCAGACCAGTAGTACAATTGAAGGGAGGGAAGGGCAAGACCACCCTTAGATTCAGGTTTCGATAGAGTGGAAAACTTGATCCTAGGTTTTTTATTGCCCCATATAAATTTGGTGATGCTTTGGTTAGTTGTTTTGAAAAAGGAACCTACTGGGAGATAGCATGGGAGCATCTGAAATAAGTAGTTCAGTCTAGGGAGGACGTTCATACGGATTACATTAATTCTTCCTACTAAGCTAATTGGGAGGGAGATCCAGGTTTGGAGATCGTTCTTGATTCGGTCCAGGAGTGGAAGATAATTTTCCTTAAAAAGGCTATTCAGATCTGGTGTCATGAAACCCCTGTGTTTTCCATTGGAAAGGACAAAGTGTCTTCATAGAGCTGGTGAGTGTAATATTGAGAGGGCAGGCAGTGGATTTGTTCAAATTGATCTTATAACCTGAAAACTTGCCATACTGAGCAATTGTGTCTAAAATGAGAGGGAGGGATTTCTCAGGGTTGGATATGTAGAGCAAGACATCATCCGCGTAAAGCGAAATCTTGTGCTGCAGGCCGCCTGCAGAAACACCCATAATACTTGGATTGCTCCTTATCAGCTCTGCCAGAGGCTCCGCCCCCAACAAGTAGAGCAGCGGGGACAGCGAGCACCCTTGTCTTGTGCCCCGTTCCAGAGGGAATCTGTCAGAGTTCAGTCCATTAGTAGTCACCATGGCATTTGGATGAGAGTATAGTGATTTGATCCATTTAATACAATTTGGGCCCATATTGAACTTTTCTAAGACTGAAAACAGAAAGCTCCACTCCATCCTGTCAAACGCCTTCTCAGCATCCAGTGAAGCCAGTAGGACAGGGGTCTTCTGTGCGTTTACTTGATCAATAATATCAAAAAGACGGCGAATGTTATCAGAAGAGTATCTGTCTCTAATAAATCCAGTTTGGTCCGCTTTTATTATTTTGGGAAGAAGAGTGTTAAGTCTTTTGGTGAGCAATTTGGTAATTATTTTATAGTCGAAATCCAACAAGCTTATGGGCCGGAAGGACAAGCAGGATAGGGGGTCCTTGTCTTTTTTTAGCAACACTGTAATGCGAGCTGTGTGCATTGAGTCTGGGAGAACTCCGTTTTTGCAAAAATCCTCCAGCATTGGCATGAAGATAGGGCTGAGCTGGGGCCAAAAAGCTTTGTAGAACTCTCTGGGGAATCCATCTGGGCCTGGGGACTTATTAGGTGGCATGGAGGTAATTGCCTCCAGGATCTCCTCAGGAGTGAAGGGGTAGTGGAGATCTTCTTGGTCGGTCTCTGATAGTTTAGGTAGCGAGATTCCCTCTAGGAAAGAGTGGAGTTCTGCCTCCGTGTGTTTTCTCTCAGAGGTATATAGTTTGCAGTAAAAATCATGAAAAGTTAAATGGATCTTTTTTTGGGTCATATGTGACCTCGTCCTCTGCTGTTCGGATAGCCATGATTGTACGCTCTGACTGCTCCTTTTTTAATTGGTAAGCAAGCAATCTACTGGGCCTATTGCTATACTCATGGTATTTCTGTTTAGTAAAGAAAACTTTTTTTTTTATCTCCCGAGTGTAGTCCAAATTCAGTTTGGCTTTGGATGCTTTAAGATGACTCCAGGAGGTGCTGTCTAGGGATTGTTTATGTATTTTTTCACAGCATTCCAGCTCCCTCTCAAGATCTAGCCTGTGTGCTTCCATTGCTTTTTTCTTAGAGGAAGCATATGCAATTAGATGACCTCTTAGTGTGGCTTTAGCAGCGTCCCACATTGTGGCCGGAGAAACAGGAGAATCTTTATTGTCTTGTGTGTAGTTGTCTATCCATGTAGTTACCAATGTATGGAACGCTTCGTTTGATAGCATGGAGGTGTTGAATTTCCAGCTCTTTGACCTCGGGATGTTTTTGCAGAGGTCAAAGCGGAGGTGGACAAAGGCGTGATCTGAAAGTGCTATGGGTCCGATTGTACAAGTGGCTGAATTTATGAAACTCTTTGGGATAAAAATGTAATCTATACGGGAGTAGGTGTTATGGACATTAGAGTAGTATGTATAGTCCATAGATGAGCTATTAGTCTCTCTCCAGATATCTATCAGTCCCATCTCTTTAGTAAGAGAGTTCAACATCTTTGCAGATCTAGGATTTGTGGTGGGGACTTGAGATGATTTGTCTAGGGTTGGGTTAAGGGTACAATTAAAATCTCCAGCCACCACACCTATGGAGACACAATGCTCATTGAACAGGGTTATAATTTTTGACAATGAAGGCAGGCAGGAGTATCTGTGTTAGGGGCGTATATGTTTAATATAGTAATTGGTTGACCATATAGTGACCCAGTTATCAAAATAAATCTCCCCTCTGGATCAGATATGTTTTTGTCAATTATGAATGGAACATTTTTATGGATAAGTATGGCTGTGCCTCTACTGTTTGATTTGAAAGATGAGAAATACACCTGTCCCACCCAAGCTCTGCTGAGTTTGGCATGTTCAGCATCACAGAAGTGTGTCTCTTGTAATAGCGATGTCTGCTTTTTCCTTTTTTAGAGCACATAGTATCTTTTTTCGTTTTATTGCATGCCCTAGACCATGGCAGTTCCATGTCAATAGATTCAAGGTACTAGTCATCGAGCAGTAATCGAACTTTAGTGCAAGTCATCGCTGGGTAAAAATGGATGGTAATTACAGCTGCGTTCACATAAAAGGAAAATAAATGGTGTACATAAAATAATAATCTCTGAACACCCCAGCCGAGTTCCCAAACAACTCGACACATCCCGTTGGATCTATTACCCCCCCGCTCAGTCTCAATTCTGTGTTCCGAATAAAACAAAAACCGGGAACAGTTAGCAACGCACAACACCTCTCCCCACCAAAGAAATGCCACATCCTCTCCACCCCGCATTGAGTAAATAACATAGTTGCCCTCGTCCAGACCACAGTAAAAGAGGGGAGAAAAATAAAATCAATAGCCAAGCCTACATATACCTCCCCCGAGGGACATAGGGAACCCCAAGTAATAATAGCAGAAACAACAAAAAAACAGGGAAATAAAAGTAGGCTGAAACATTAGTAGGCCTAGGTTAGGCTATACAGCCCATCCCTCTCAGTTAAAGGAAAATAAATATAAATTGGACGGCTATAATGACCTTTAGGGGGTGGGTCTCTGGATATCGGCTATATGTCGTCTTACCTCCTTTAGTAATGGCATTAATCGCATTTAGTCATTGGTCTGTTTCTCATTGGCCAGGATTGTCTTTCAAAAAACGTTTTGCCTCTTCGGGAGTTTTGAAGTGTCGCAAGAAAGAATCCTGAGCTCGTTTGGGTATTTGAATCCCCTGAAGATGCCTCGGTCAATGGAGTATTTCTTCACTTCGTCAAATTCTCTGCGCTTTCGGCGTATTCCAGCTGACAGGTCCTGGTGTAAAGCGAGTTTGGCGTTTCCCACTGTGATTGTGTTGTTTTTCGCCGCCTGTAGGACTCGTTCCTTGTCGGTGAATCTCAGGAAACGTATGGTGATTGGGCGCGGTGGTTGTCTGGCTGCTGGTGGGGGCCTCAGTGCTCGGTGAGCTCTCTCGAGTTCTATGGGCCTGTCGGTGGACATGTGGAGTCACTCGGGAAGTTTGTCTTGCAGGTAGCGGATCAGTGGCATGTTTCCCTCTTCTTTTTCGCCCAGATTGAATAGAACACAATTATTCCTTAGCCCCCTGTTTTCTCTTCCAGATGCTCGATTTTCTTTTTAGCATATGCTATTGTTTCCATGGCATCTGTCAATAAGTTTTCCATGGATAGGATTCGCCCCTCTGCCTCGTCCAGGCGCCCCGCGTTTATGGTTATCTTGTTGTTGATGTCAGGCAAAGCGTTTTCCAGGATTGTCACCTTGCCCCCTATCGCACTGAGCTGAGAGTTAATGGCATCTAATTTAGTGTTTAGTTCTGTACGTTGGGATCTCAACTCAGAAAGGATGTCTTCGACAGAGTGCGAGGTTGGCATTCGTTGTGCCTCGTGGGGGAGCGGGTTCTCTTGCTCCTGGCTAATGGCGCTAGTTTTTTCTGAAGCTAGCTTCTTCTTGGAGGCTTTTTCCGTCGCTAATACTCGAGTCCGGGTAAAAATGTCACCTGTAGTGTCGCCGCCATGACTTTTTCTTACTAAAGCTAAATGAGTTTGAACTTGGAGTGGAGGTAAGATTAGGAATTGGAAACTACTTGTGCGGAGCTCTTAGTTCATGCGGCCATCTCGTCCAAGGGTCACGTGATCCCCAACAGTGCTATTTTAAGTGATTTTCAAGACACCCAAAGTCAATTTAAATCCACAACAAAATCTGCAGGATAAAAAGCAATATAATAATAAAAGCAATATAATCAAACATTCAAATAAGTAAACATAAGTAAACATATTAAAGTGCACTAAACATAGAGACAGATTAACCATGGAGAACACGAAACATGATGATAGATTAACCAGGGAAGTGAATTTAACAGAGGTTAAAGCTAAAACAACAGAATCTGGGTACGTCTGTGTGAAGAGGTGTGGCTTTAGTGTGGATTTGAATAGTACACAAGTAGGCCTACGCTATTTTTGCACTGTAAAACTTTTTTTTAAGTGTTATGTTTTCCCAGATTCATAGTGTTATGCAGCCCAGGCCTATCTAGGAAGGCTGGGCATAAATTGTTTGCTCACAGCATCCCATGATGACGTGGGCAACATAAACACTTAAACTCTGTAGATTAAAGTTAATAGTAATCAAAACTAATTTCACCACGAAAGGAAGTGCAATCGAAATGAATGAAGAAGACAAGGTAATTCTAGTGAGTTAATAAAATGACAAGGTGTTGCCTGTCAGCGTTGTAGACTACTGCCTCACAAGCCCGGGCTTTAGTGGCACTGGCATACGCGCTTGCCTCTGCACTGAAGGAGCCACCGAACGCGGCCGCGTTGCAGCTCTCACTTTCTCCCGCTGCAGTATGTCCTACAATGACATATTTGGTGGGGATTGGCAGCCAACAATAGGATTGGATTGGGACTAAATCAAAGAATACAACGATATTGAAATGAATATTATTAACAAATATTTCCCAGAAGATTTTGGGTTCAACCTAAGGCTGACTAGGACAGATCAATCAACTTGATCCGACACAGTAAGCCTACATGTCATACGTAAGTAAATCCACAAGAGAGACAATATTGCAAAGGCAGGACCATGTTCGATGGAAGGCGTAGGGGTAGGCAATCGAAAACGTTTGACGGGGAAATTTCTGTCAATATTAGCTAGTCCTACTGAGTGGGCAAGTAACCTTTCCCGCGCTCTTCCTAAAAATACTATTTGTGATGTCATAAAGGTCTAACGGTCCATGACGTAGCATGTAGCCCTAAATTACAGTCCCTGCTTGCAATATTGTCCTCACTCTCGACCTGAACTCAACTTGAATGTAACCAACACAGACAAGGACATGCTTTTTGAGATATAAAATAGCTTGAATGGATGAAGAAAGGGTAAGCTAAATTACTTCATACAATATTGGGGGAAAGTAAAAAAGGGTAAAGCAATATAAGCGGATATTTCTTGTAAAAAGCTATAACATATTGTAAAGCAAATGTACCATTCTTTATAAAGTCACCAGCTTAGCGCTGATATGGCTGTAGCTCTATTTATGATGTCCTCTGTACAGATCTACTCTGACATTGACATATTATTACTTATTGGAATGTCTGTCCTTCAGGTAGCACAGAGGGAGGATGGTGATCCTCAGAGGGAAGGAAAGGAAGTTGTTGAGGAAGAACCGGTGGCCACGCCCAAAGAGGAGGCCAAGAAGGGAAGGAAGGTAAGATGGCAGGAGTGACAGAGCACATCATAGGCCTACTGGGTTACACTCTGTACCTGATAGCAGTCATACCATAGATATCTATATATCTCAGATAACAACATACGTAGTAGCAGTTTTCAAAACGTGTTTTAAGAGCTGCTTTGACCTGGCCCATAGCCTATTCATAAATTGTCTCAGAGTAGGAGTGCTTATCTAGGATCAGTTTTGCATTTGAGATCATAATAAATACAATTATTTGGGCAAGGTTGAGCACACACCGTATCTGATGAACTTTATGTATACGGGCCCTGGTGTTACATGTCTGCTATCATTTGAGCTCTGGAATCTGTTCTGTTCTATCCTAGGCAAAAAGTAAGAGGAGTGGCAAGATGTCAAGGAAGCTGGGCACTGACAACGATGCAGGTCAGAGATTTACCTCTGTAGTACTACATTGTTTCTCTATTCTGTCTGTGATGTGCAGGTTGTGCTATCCATTTTCAATGAAACTGTAGTCTACTGTAATCAGTAAGAAAGGTCACATAGATAGCTTTATTCAAATAGGCCTATTCTAAAACCCTAAAACAATGAAATTGGAGTATTAAGAGATAAAACGTCTGATTTCTCTTTAATTTTGTTTCTACTTCCTCTATGGCAATCACATCTTTAGTCTCCAGGAATAAACACCTGGATAGAGGATCTGTAATTGAGCTCCTGGAGAAGAAAGCTGTTAAGGCTGCATTCGGCCCAGGCAACAAGGATGAGATGGAATACTCCTACCCAATCCTCATCTCATTCCTGCGCAATCTTACTGATGAGTATGTTAAAAGTTTTTCTGTAATGTTCAACATTTATGAAATATTGTGCAGTGGGAACTAAACACTAACTAAAACACTTATTTTAAATTGTCTAGGCAGTGGCAAGTGATCTACAAAGGACTAAAAAACCCTGTAAGTTTCCCTACCTGCCTTTGACCTTTGATGTGTCAATGATCTGTTGAATTCAGAGATTAGCCATCAAGTCATATTCTGTTATTCATGTTCTCTGTCAGACTTCATCAAACTTTGAATTCAGTCACAGACAAGAATAACAATGATGATCAAATGCATTATGTTCGATCTAGAATACTTTACATCACAGTTCCATTGAAAAGACTGTTTTTGTTCTGTTTGTTCAAAACAGATGACGAAGGAACAGCTTGCCAAATTGTGCAAGACAATTGTAACCTTCATCGCACAGACCACCCTGCAGATCCTGCTGCCAGCCCTGGTCCGCGTACTTGGGGTAAAGGACTTTGCTGACGACGACACTGACTCACCCAAGAGGGGTGGCAGTGCAAGATCCTTTGCTGCCTTTGATCAGGAAAGACTGGAGCTCATCCAGGAAGTTAGATATCTGGCGAAGGAAATGTATAAGGGCGGCACAGGGGCTCAACATCTCAGGTCCCTAACACCCTCTTCTAAGAGGTATGTTCCCCTCAAGGTTTTCATGTATGGATTTCACCGAGATCATCTATCCCAGTGTTAGCCAATGCAATTTACTCTATCTGATGTAGTACAAAATGTAATGTATCAGCCTTTGAGCATATTCAAATGAATGAGCATGTAAAGAGATCAAAAGGACATGTAGATATTTAGAATACTAAAATTACAACGCTTGACCGATTTGCCAAGTTAAGACAGGAATTATCATGCTTTGCTTGTTCGTTTTAAAGTTCCCAGACCTCAGTGAAAGTCCTCCTGGGAATGACAGAGGACAGAATCATCAAAAGTGTCCAGGAGCAACTGTCTGATCATAATATCCTGTCCTCTTGCCCACCTGAGCTGACTGTTGGTCTTATCAAGGTGGTGGTCGAACAGCTTAACTCTGCCCTCTCTGCGACCATCAGCAGAGCCATTTCAGGGCGGTCCTCCCCTATTTCTTCTGGTACCCAGGCCGCCAAACAAATGGTCAACATGGTCCAGAAATGTTTTGATGATCACACCACCCCAGAGGACCAGAGCTCTACCTCTGTATTAGAGTCATGCATTCCACCTGCAACAGAAGAAGTGATGACTGTTATCGCAGAGATGGTGGGTGAATTGGAAAAAGAAGATCCGGAATTGGCTAAGGTTTTTCGAGAAGTGGCTGTGAAAGTTAAAATGTTGGCATCTGGCAGTGACCTTGTAGTGGAGCACCTGGATGTTGAAGACTCTCCTGTTCCAGAGGAGCTGAACATAATATGTACATCTTGCAAAGCAATGATGCAAAATCTTGGCACTCTGTTTAGTGTGAAGTTCAAGACCAAAGCCTCAAAGGCTGTGAGTGAAATTCTTGTGAGAAGGTTAATGAGCGATATCTCTGGTATGGTTCAACCTTCTCATTCGTTTAGTACCACTCCAAGCTTGATGAATGCATCTAGCCCATCTGACAGGATCCTTGATTCTGCGGCCACTGAGCTCATACAGACCAAAGTAGAATCTGAGGCATCAAAAATAATTGATAACTTTGTTGAAGATGTCAAGGACATTGTGCAGTATGCTGAATTAGATCAGCCAACAAGCACCCAGAGAGATACCCAAGTGGGACACTGTACGACAAAGCGGAAACCCTTCCATGCAGCTCGTAGACTCTGCGAGAGACTTCAGGCAAAGCTGGAGACATTGTTCCTCAGAATGGGTGGAGCTCCAGTCCAAGGGGAAGAACTTATGGAAAAAGCTGACTCCAGTGCTGTGCTTCTGGAGCATACTGACTCCAGTGATCTGCCTGTTTCAATCCTAAGCTTGCCTTCCCCATGTAGGAGTGAATCCCCTATATCAGAACGTAGTTCATCTTCTTTATCTGATGGATGTGATTCAACTGACTCTGTAGGAGAGAAAACACCAGAGCAACCTGAAACCAGTAAGAGTGAGGCAATACTGCAAGTGGTCAACTCAACAGGACTTGGTTCTCTCCGTAAATGCCAAAGTGAGAACTCTCAACCATTACTGTCTCTCTGTGATTCCAACATGGTGCCCTGCACCAAAGAGGTCTTGTCCCAGATTGTGACCATGTATAGGTCAGAGGTGGCAGATTTGGAATGCACATCATCTGTTGCAGAGGGTTCCTCTTACAACTCCCTTGAAGTCTGTGGCTTTTTGGACAGTGTCATGTCTTATCTAGAAGACATGCCTGTGTCTGGTTCTTCATGGTTGGAAGGATTAAGAGATACTCCAGCCTCAGTCATTGAGAAACTCTCCAGTGAGGAGTTCCAGATGAACGCTACCAACGAAGTGCGAAAAATACTGATCAAATCAGTCAGTAGCTTTCCCAGCAAAGTCAGTTCCAGCCAGACAGATTCTCAGATGTTGCCAGCAAAATCAACAATTTCCTTAAGGCATACAGATATAACTGCTTTTGAAATCGTTGGATCAATTACAAATGACATGAAGAGCCTTTTCCCACCCACAGAGTCTTCTACTACTCTATGGCAGGCAGACTCTATGCTTCAACAGAGTGATGAGAAAACCTCAGAGTACACTGAGGCCACACCCAAAGGCTCACAGTCTGGTTTGGAAGTATCTGAGAAGAAGATCTGGACAACTGCAAAGACTATTTACCACAATGTGAAGACAAAGATGAGGAATTATTTTACATGGCAAAATCAAGTCAAAGCAACAACGGCTCAAGCCAAAAAGACCCTCAGCCATATTCTGGTTTCAATTCAGAAAGAGCTGTCAAAATCTGACCAAACGGTGACTGCACTTTCACAAATAGAGAATGTGGTTGGAATGATGCTGAAGGATGTTGAAAGGGTAAGCAGTGAATGTGGTGAGGAACTGATCTATCAAGCGCCACAGCGTTCTTCCTCCTCGTTGTCATCCTCATCTGCCAGATCAAAGAAGTCAGAGTGGGAATTTTCACTCCCTGGCACTCCCATCTCTTCTGATTTACCAGAGAGTATTACTCAGCCCATTGTGAGATGCTCAGTCATCGACATGGGCAAATCTACTAAGCCAAAAACATCGGTGTGTGATGCCAGGGAAAGCATGTCTGCAATAGTGGATACCATCATAAAGGAGGTACATCCAGAGGAAGAAGGGGAGGTTGCATTCCACCCTGATCTATCAGCTGCAATAGCAAGACTGGAGGAGCTCATATCTCAGGGTAGGATTGGTGCTCTCTCACGTGATCTTACTCACCAAGTCAACCGCATCATTTCTGAGAGCAACTTGACCCCTCTGGTTCTGACAGTGGCGGCTGGAAAGAGTGCATCCGATACAGTCCTTACTGAGCTGAAGAGGAATGACAAGACGGTGGGGAAGCCCACAGCTTACAAGCTGGTTCAGCTTTTTGCAGAGGAGTCTGTGAAGCGCCTCTTGCTTCCTAGCCTTGTGCCCTCTACAGCTTCAATGAGTTTGGCTCAGGGAGTTAGTGTGCCGGCTAGCGTATCTGAAGATAGGATTTCATGTTCTTTTTCTACATCAGCATTTAGTGACACAGTCAGCCTGTTTACCAAAGTAATGGTAAGCCAGGTCATGGACTCTGTGGTTTCTGATGCACAAAGCAGAGGGTCATCTCCAACCGGAACTGTAACTGATATAGGCAGTCTACTGAGTGGTAAGTCCTACCCTCTGCCATCTTTCTCCACCATCAGCATGACAACAAGTGGGACCTCCAATGCTGCACGAGGCTTTGAGGCCAACATAGATGCTGAGGAAAGGGATACCATCAGTTGTTTCGGTGTACCTCAGAGCATTGTTTGTGATCAGAATTCAACCAGCCCGGATGTTGCCTCGCTTTCAACCCCATCCACTGACAACTTAGTCGGTGATGATGACTTCACCGGCCTCATCAGCATGTTAGTGGTGAGACTTCTGTCAAAAATCCAAACCCAAACTGATCTGTACCCAACTGACGTCACACGCACGTCACAAGACCTGATTCCAAAAGTTATAGCTGCCTTCTGTGCATGGTCAGGCTGCTCTGAGACCCAAGCTTATCCCAAGAACCTGAAGAGTCACAAAGTATACAGCACCGTCTACAAACATCTGTTGAAGGAGTTTGGCTCAGAGAAAATACTCCAACTGGCCGTGTCGACTCAGGACTCCACTTTCAATAGGATTCTTGTGAAGTCATTGAGCAAGGAGCTTCTCCACAGTTGTAACGAGGCATCAAGAGCAGCCTCAAGAACATCTTTCGAAGCCACCAGGCCAGAAGCTCTTCTCATGGCTGAAGATGTGAAGGCTACCAGAGGGAAGCTGTCTTTCCTACAAAGGCTTGCCAGACTGAAATTCAACTTAAAGGTACATCACACTTATTTAAGTTAACAATTGTGTCAATGTGAGTAAACAATGTTATTTAGAGAAAATGTAAAACCATCCATTAATTCCAAAACCGTTTATAAATCTTGTTGTGCTGGTGTGTAAGATGTGATCGTTATTACCGTGAGATTGTTCTGCTTTGACAGTTGTTTTGACATGTTTTTGTTTTAGCCATTCATGATGGGAAACAAGAAGGATTCCAATAAGAAATCCCGCCATTCTGAATCCAAAGACCAGACTACTGCTGAAGATATCATGTGTAAGTCCATACAGCAGGACATTTACTGTTTGAGATATTGGTGTACAAAGCTGCTATTGCAAAAATATTAAACCCTATATACAGTACATTATATATTATCGATAGTAATCTCTTATGTAAAATTATTTATAGTTTCCAAATCTCAAGATTCTGGTTCTCATTTATTTGTGAAAGTAATAATGAGTTGAAACTAAGAATACAATATACCATAATTTCTAAATGAAAGTGCATGTCAACTCTCTCTCTCTTCTGTCGCCCAACATAGTGGCACATCCTGCCACATTTGGACTCCCAGAGGGTCTTCCCTCCACCTCTCAACAGGAGAAGCCTCGCAAACGTCCCCTTCTAATCAGGATGTTTTCCACCATCTCCATAGGCCTATCCAAGCCATTCAAACGGTTTTCAAAGCAAGCTTAATACAACAATTTCCTTTAATACAGTAATATTTGCATTGAATTGATGGCCTTTGTCTTCTTTAGTGTTGCCCTGTTAACACATTTGATTAGAAAATACATAGTATATTTAGTTTAGTTTATTATGCAGTCATAGTCACGGTGTAGGCTAAACAAAGTAATGTTGTCCTGAATAATGTATAGAACATGCACCCCCCCCCCCACCCACCCACCCACACACACACACACAGTGTGATTCATTGAACACATACACATAGTACTTCAGATATGTCCCACAACCAACATTCAACCATATATCAATGATTCAGTGTAAAATACATGTACTGTAACATAAACAGTATTTAATTTACAACCAATAAAATAATACATGATGCAGGACACTCAGTTATAAGGGAATTAACTGGTTTAACTTCTCAAACAAACACACACATTTCCATTTTCTGTGGATCGCCCATGTTTACATTTTACTGAATGCCAGTCTGACCTTTGACCTGTAGATGGCAATAAAGGTCTACTTTTGCTGCAGATCCACTTCTAAAGCTCAAACCTCTCTGGACAAGTAGCCAAAACATTTGTCCCTAGTGAGAGAGAGAATATGTGTGTGTGGCAAAAAAAGGGAATATTGCACTACACTTTTATGATACAGATACATTTTGCATCCGGTAGCATAGCACAGCTGTAGTTTTTTAAAATGCCAAATGTACATGTAGCATGCTTCTGCCTACAGATGCTTTTCTGAGTGACTTGTGTTGTGAGAGAACCAGAATTCAAACATAAACTCCTGGATTACATTTTATAATATTGTCAGCTCTTTTTAGTAATATATGGTAGCATACATGTTTCACACGGTGGCAAGTCAAGCTAGTTAGTTACATGTAACAACATTACATTATATGGTCAATGTTTGTGTGTATCCTCTTAGCTTTTACCTTCGACATCAACAAGCGACGCACGGGCTGGTCCTGCAGACTCCCACGCCCATGGCCCAGGAGAAGGCTGGGGGCCACCTGCTCACTCACGTCCCAGCCATCTCCTTTGAGACCGACTCTACTGTGGAGTGCACCTCCAAGAGGACTCCGGAAGAGAGGGACCGGGTGAAGGTTAAACTGGCCAACATGGCCTTGATGGGAAGGATCAAAAGTCTTGGCTGTGAAATGCCCATTATGTGTGATTATCGAATTGATCATTTTCCACTTTTGAAACAACAATGGGAAAGACAGGGTTTATAGCAAAGGTTGCTCAGATTGGGCTTTTGGAAAAATTGGGAGAATGAAAGTGCACTCCTGATTCAGAGAGAAAGATCCAGCTTAATCATCCATACCATTGTTTAAATTACAATAAAAAAAACATTCAAACTGTTCCTGAGTTTTGAAAGACAGAGAAAGGAAAACATCATTATCTTCAGTCTGTTCACACCTGTTCACACAAGTCCTACTGTCCACAATCTCAGGGTTCTTCAATACAAACACACCTGTTTCAGAAAACCTGATCACTTTCACATTCGAACAATGTTTGTAGGATACTTTTCAATAACTCAATAAATGTAAGTGTTGAAACCATACATAGCTGGTAACTTGAGCTCGGCAGAGTAGTTTTGACCTGTGTCCAGATGCAGTCATTTATGTTGTCTAAAGACAATTTGTCTCTTATAACAATGTTATTTTTCTGAATAATCTAATTTAATTGACTGGTGGGTAGTCACTAACTATTTGTAGCATGTGTTCCTCTGTTTATTGATATTTACATGGTGTGTATGTGTTAAGATGTTAAGTAATTAATGTTGATATTATCCAAAGGGTTTTTAACTGAAATGTTAAATGTTGGTGTCTCGATCTCAGACATTTACGCTCATATTTGTAAATAGTATTTCAAAAATGGCAGAATCAAACAGTATTGGAATAGTGACTTGTATTTTGCATCTAGAAGTGTAAGAATTTTAGAAGAATGCTATTTCATCAGTCAAATGTTGCACTGTTTGATAAGACAGGGTAAAGAAAACCTCAATTTTAATGAGTTTAGTTGTGAGTTTGACATTTTACCACAAGAAGTCACTATAATACTATACGTTATCAAACAGGGTTGTGCTGAAAATCAAATGAACTACAGTCAAATTAATTATTTGCAACTAAGAGTAAGATTAAAAAAGACATGTATAACTTACTTTCTTGATAAAATACATTCTAAAATGTCAATATATGTGATTTCTGAGTATGTAGTGCACATATCTTTTTAAGGCCCAAAGCAGACGTTTTTATATCAATATCAAATCATTTCTGGGTAACAATTAAGTACCTTACTGTAATAGATTACGATGAAAATGGTCAAAAATGTATTTTTTTGCAAAAAAAACTTTCTCAAGCAATAATTTTGCTAGGACTGTCTGGGAGTGGTCAGTGTGGAGGGGAAATTAAAACTAGCTGTTATTGGCACTCTCTTTGTCGTTGGTCTATAAACCAATTTACACATGGTGATGTCGCCATGGAAAGCCAAAACTCTGGCCCATGCAAACCTGCTGATTAGAAGGTGCTGTATAGATGTGAGAAACTCTCTTTTCATGGCACTTCAATATCGAAGTGAATTTTTCGTAGCAGGTTAGGAAACTGAGGTTAAGGTTAGGAAAAGGGTTAGGGTTAGTGAAAATGCTCTCCAAACCTTCTACGAAAATTACTTTGCATTGAAGTGCTGTGAAAATAATGTGTCCCTGCTCAGGTGTTGCATGCATCAACCAATGGTTGTGTGCCAAGTCATCCATTGTGTCATCGACTGACAGATTGCTATAACATATGATGTGGTTAGCTGACACACAAAATACCTATCCAGGCAGTGTAAGATCTGGCAAGTGTCAGCAAGGCCTGGGCAGAGGAACATGCTCCGTATTTTCAACCAGAACTATCAGGAAGCACCCCCGATCACATTTTTGTAAAACACATTTACAGTGTTAGTTTCATCAGCTGTTGTACAATATGAAATACAATTATTTTGACTTCACAGGGCCTTTAAATGTAGGCAAACAAGTTTTCAGCATTCAAACTAATCTACCCAGCCAGATTCAGCACCATGGACAGTGAAGATCAGAATACCTGCGATCTGACGATTAGAACAACAGTGCTATTTTTTTTTCACTCTGTCCAGTTTGAAATATAGTTGAATAGTGAAGACCAGAGTCTATCAAACTTGGGCTGTCTCTTGTGGAGGTCATAAGTGAGCTTTTCAAGAGGAAGAAAGTCAACAATCTGGTCAATCCACATTTTAAATGTTGGAGGGGTATTTGAGGCCCACAATAGAAGAATACATTTCTTAGCAGAATCTGGCAATCTCTCTACAGCTCCAAAATACATGCATATAGGTTCCACTTTCAGAGGTACATCTTTTACAGTTAGGAGACATATCTGTTTTCATTCTATGGAGTCTCAAAGGAGTATAATAAAATGTGTACAAAAATTTGTAATTAGATTATTTCATTTTTACACTGGTAGAGGAGCAGTATACCCTGTCGCAAACCTCCGCCCATAACTCATCACTGATAGTCAGACCAAGGTCCTTTTCCCAGATTATTTTCAAAGGAGTAAAGGAGGAGCTTCCTTTCTCAGAAAGGAGTCTATAGATGTAAGATATTTAGCCTTTAATGGATTGTGCTGTGACAAGAAGGGTTTCAACTTCATTCAACTGAGTTCTAAACCTCCTCTTGGAGGTAAATGAGGAAATTACATGTCTAATTTGAAGATATTTGAAAAAATGGGATCTTGGCACATCGAATTCACTGCAGAGCTCTTGAAAGGATTTCAGTGTAGTGGTTTTCTGATGAAATAGGTCTGAAAAGGTCCTGATTCCTAGAGTATGCCAAAGATTAAAGTTGGCCTCCCTCAGGGCTTTTGGCAAGTCTGGGTTGCCCACTATAGGCGAGTGAGAACATATTTGGGAGGAAATGCCCAGGTATTTCTTACAGTCCCTCCACGCTAGTAGGGTGCTGTAAATCACAAAGGTTTTGGCTATGTTGCCCACTTCACTAAAGTTATTAATGAATATAATTGAGCTTAAGGGCAATGAACCACAGGATTGGGCTTCTATCTGAATCCACGTTGACTCTTGTCTGTTTGTGATCCATGTTTGCATGTTGCGGATTTGGGCAGACCAGTAGTACAATTGAAGGGAGGGAAGGGCAAGACCACCCTTAGATTCAGGTTTCGATAGAGTGGAAAACTTGATCCTAGGTTTTTTATTGCCCCATATAAATTTGGTGATGCTTTGGTTAGTTGTTTTGAAAAAGGAACCTACTGGGAGATAGCATGGGAGCATCTGAAATAAGTAGTTCAGTCTAGGGAGGACGTTCATACGGATTACATGAATTCTTCCTACTAAGCTAATTGGGAGGGAGATCCAGGTTTGGAGATCGTTCTTGATTCGGTCCAGGAGTGGAAGATAATTTTCCTTAAAAAGGCTATTCAGATCTGGTGTCATGAAACCCCTGTGTTTTCCATTGGAAAGGACAAAGTGTCTTCATAGAGCTGGTGAGTGTAATATTGAGAGAGCAGGCAGTGGATTTGTTAAAATTGATCTTATAACCTGAAAACTTGCCATACTGAGCAATTGTGTCTAAAATGAGAGGGAGGGATTTCTCAGGGTTGGATATGTAGAGCAAGACATCATCCGCGTAAAGCGAAATCTTGTGCTGCAGGCCGCCTGCAGAAACACCCATAATACTTGGATTGCTCCTTATCAGCTCTGCCAGAGGCTCCGCCCCCAACAAGTAGAGCAGCGGGGACAGCGAGCACCCTTGTCTTGTGCCCCGTTCCAGAGGGAATCTGTCAGAGTTCAGTCCATTAGTAGTCACCATGGCATTTGGATGAGAGTATAGTGATTTGATCCATTTAATACAATTTGGGCCCATATTGAACTTTTCTAAGACTGAAAACAGAAAGCTCCACTCCATCCTGTCAAACGCCTTCTCAGCATCCAGTGAAGCCAGTAGGACAGGGGTCTTCTGTGCGTTTACTTGATCAATAATATCAAAAAGACGGCGAATGTTATCAGAAGAGTATCTGTCTCTAATAAATCCAGTTTGGTCCGCTTTTATTATTTTGGGAAGAAGAGTGTTAAGTCTTTTGGTGAGCAATTTGGTAATTATTTTATAGTCGAAATCCAACAAGCTTATGGGCCGGAAGGACAAGCAGGATAGGGGGTCCTTGTCTTTTTTTAGCAACACTGTAATGCGAGCTGTGTGCATTGAGTCTGGGAGAACTCCGTTTTTGCAAAAATCCTCCAGCATTGGCATGAAGATAGGGCTGAGCTGGGGCCAAAAAGCTTTGTAGAACTCTCTGGGGAATCCATCTGGGCCTGGGGACTTATTAGGTGGCATGGAGGTAATTGCCTCCAGGATCTCCTCAGGAGTGAAGGGGTAGTGGAGATCTTCTTGGTCGGTCTCTGATAGTTTAGGTAGCGAGATTCCCTCTAGGAAAGAGTGGAGTTCTGCCTCCGTGTGTTTTCTCTCAGAGGTATATAGTTTGCAGTAAAAATCATGAAAAGTTAAATGGATCTTTTTTGGGTCATATGTGACCTCGTCCTCTGCTGTTCGGATAGCCATGATTGTACGCTCTGACTGCTCCTTTTTTAATTGGTAAGCAAGCAATCTACTGGGCCTATTGCTATACTCATGGTATTTCTGTTTAGTAAAGAAAACTTTTTTTTTTATCTCCCGAGTGTAGTCCAAATTCAGTTTGGCTTTGGATGCTTTAAGATGACTCCAGGAGGTGCTGTCTAGGGATTGTTTATGTCTTTTCAGCTCCCTCTCAAGATCTAGCCTGTGTGCTTCCATTGCTTTTTTCTTAGAGGAAGCATATGCAATTAGATGACCTCTTAGTGTGGCTTTAGCAGCGTCCCACATTGTGGCCGGAGAAACAGGAGAATCTTTATTGTCTTGTGTGTAGTTGTCTATCCATGTAGTTACCAATGTATGGAACGCTTCGTTTGATAGCATGGAGGTGTTGAATTTCCAGCTCTTTGACCTTGGGATGTTTTTGCAGAGGTCAAAGCGGAGGTGGACAAAGGCGTGATCTGAAAGTGCTATGGGTCCGAATGTACAAGTGGCTGAATTTATGAAACTCTTTGGGATAAAAATGTAATCTATACGGGAGTAGGTGTTATGGACATTAGAGTAGTATGTATAGTCCATAGATGAGCTATTAGTCTCTCTCCAGATATCTATCAGTCCCATCTCTTTAGTAAGAGAGTTCAACATCTTTGCAGATCTAGGATTTGTGGTGGGGACTTGAGATGATTTGTCTAGGGTTGGGTTAAGGGTACAATTAAAATCTCCAGCCACCACGCCTATGGAGACACAATGCTCATTGAACAGGGTTATAATTTTTGACAATGAAGGCAGGCAGGAGTATCTGTGTTAGGGGCGTATATGTTTAATATAGTAATTGGTTGACCATATAGTGACCCAGTTATCAAAATAAATCTCCCCTCTGGATCAGATATGTTTTTGTCAATTATGAATGGAACATTTTTATGGATAAGTATGGCTGTGCCTCTACTGTTTGATTTGAAAGATGAGAAATACACCTGTCCCACCCAAGCTCTGCTGAGTTTGGCATGTTCAGCATCACAGAAGTGTGTCTCTTGTAATAGCGATGTCTGCTTTTTCCTTTTTTAGAGCACATAGTATCTTTTTTCGTTTTATTGCATGCCCTAGACCATGGCAGTTCCATGTCAATAGATTCAAGGTACTAGTCATCGAGCAGTAATCGAACTTTAGTGCAAGTCATCGCTGGGTAAAAATGGATGGTAATTACAGCTGCGTTCACATAAAAGGAAAATAAATGGTGTACATAAAATAATAATCTCTGAACACCCCAGCCGAGTTCCCAAACAACTCGACACATCCCGTTGGATCTATTACCCCCCCCCCGCTCAGTCTCAATTCTGTGTTCCGAATAAAACAAAAACCGGGAACAGTTAGCAACGCACAACACCTCTCCCCACCAAAGAAATGCCACATCCTCTCCACCCCGCATTGAGTAAATAACATAGTTGCCCTCGTCCAGACCACAGTAAAAGAGGGGAGAAAAATAAAATCAATAGCCAAGCCTACATATACCTCCCCCGAGGGACATAGGGAACCCCAAGTAATAATAGCAGAAACAATAAAAAAACAGGGAAATAAAAGTAGGCTGAAACATTAGTAGGCCTAGGTTAGGCTATACAGCCCATCCCTCTCAGTTAAAGGAAAATAAATATAAATTGGACGGCTATAATGACCTTTAGGGGGTGGGTCTCTGGATATCGGCTATATGTCGTTTTACCTCCTTTAGTAATGGCATTAATCGCATTTAGTCATTGGTCTGTTTCTCATTGGCCAGGATTGTCTTTCAAAAAACGTTTTGCCTCTTCGGGAGTTTTGAAGTGTCGCAAGGCTCCTTGGTGAAGAATCCTGAGCTCGTTTGGGTATTTGAATCCCCTGAAGATGCCTCGGTCAATGGAGTATTTCTTCACTTCGTCAAATTCTCGGCGCTTTCGGCGTATTCCAGCTGACAGGTCCTGGTGTAAAGCGAGTTTGGCGTTTCCCACTGTGATTGTGTTGTTTTTCGCCGCCTGTAGGACTCGTTCCTTGTCGGTGAATCTCAGGAAACGTATGGTGATTGGGCGCGGTGGTTGTCTGGCTGCTGGTGGGGGCCTCAGTGCTCGGTGAGCTCTCTCGAGTTCTATGGGCCTGTCGGTGGACATGTGGAGTCACTCGGGAAGTTTGTCTTGCAGGTAGCGGATCAGTGGCATGTTTCCCTCTTCTTTTTCGCCCAGATTGAATAGAACACAATTATTCCTTAGCCCCCTGTTTTCTCTTCCAGATGCTCGACTTTCTTTTTAGCATATGCTATTGTTTCCATGGCATCTGTCTAAGTTTTCCATGGATAGGATTCGCCCCTCTGCCTCGTCCTGGCGCCCCGCGTTTATGGTTATCTTGTTGTTGATGTCAGGCAAAGCGTTTTCCAGGATTGTCAACTTGCCCCCTATCGCACTGAGCTGAGAGTAAATGGCATCTAATTTAGTGTTTAGTTCTGTACGTTGGGATCTCAACTCAGAAAGGATGTCTTCGACAGAGTGCGAGGTTGGCATTCGTTGTGCCTCGTGGGGGAGCGGGTTCTCTTGCTCCTGGCTAATGGCGCTAGTTTTTTCTGAAGCTAGCTTCTTCTTGGAGGCTTTCTCCGTCGCTAATACTCGAGTCCGGGTAAA
Source organism: Oncorhynchus mykiss (assembly GCF_013265735.2). Lineage (NCBI taxonomy): Eukaryota > Metazoa > Chordata > Actinopteri > Salmoniformes > Salmonidae > Oncorhynchus > Oncorhynchus mykiss. The sequence goes on along the minus strand of NC_048591.1, from coordinate 27,860,970 downwards.
AATGTCACCTGTAGTGTCGCCGCCATGACTTTTTCTTACTAAAGCTAAATGAGTTTGAACTTGGAGTGGAGGTAAGATTAGGAATTGGAAACTACTTGTGCGGAGCTCTTAGTTCATGCGGCCATCTCGTCCAAGGGTCACGTGATCCCCAACAGTGCTATTTTAAGTGATTTTCAAGACACCCAAAGTCAATTTAAATCCACAACAAAATCTGCAGGATAAAAAGCAATATAATCAAACATTCAAATAAGTAAACAGGCTATATTAAAGTGCACTAAACATAGAGACAGATTAACCATGGAGAACACGAAACATGATGATAGATTAACCAGGGAAGTGAATTTAACAGAGGTTAAAGCTAAAACAACAGAATCTGGGTACGTCTGTGTGAAGAGGTGTGGCTTTAGTGTGGATTTGAATAGTACACAAGTAGGCCTACGCTATTTTTGCACTGTAAAACTTTTTTTTAAGTGTTATGTTTTCCCAGATTCATAGTGTTATGCAGCCCAGGCCTATCTAGGAAGGCTGGGGATAAATTGTTTGCTCACAGCATCACATGATGACGTGGGCAACATAAACACTTAAACTCTGTAGATTAAAGTTAATAGTAATCAAAACTAATTTCACCACGAAAGGAAGTGCAATCGAAATGAATGAAGAAGACAAGGTAATTCTAGTGAGTTAATAAAATGACAAGGTGTTGCCTGTCAGCGTTGTAGACTACTGCCTCACAAGCCCGGGCTTTATTGGCACTGGCATACGCGCTTGCCTCTGCACTGAAGGAGCCACCGAACGCGGCCGCGTTGCAGCTCTCACTTTCTCCCGCTGCAGTATGTCCTACAATGACATATTTGGTGGGGATTGGCAGCCAACAATAGGATTGGATTGGGACTAAATCAAAGAATAAAACGATATTGAAATGAATATTATTAACAAATATTTCCCAGAAGATTTTGGGTTCAACCTAAGGCTGACTAGGACAGATCAATCAACTTGATCCGACACAGTAAGCCTACATGTCATACGTAAGTAAATCCACAAGAGAGACAATATTGCAAAGGCAGGACCATGTTCGATGGAAGGCAATCGAAAACGTTTGACGGGGAAATTTCTGTCAATATTAGCTAGTCCTACTGAGTGGGCAAGTAACCTTTCCCGCGCTCTTCCTAAAAATACTATTTGTGATGTCATAAAGGTCTAACGTTCCATGACGTAGCATGTAGCCCTAAATTACAGTCCCTGCTTGCAATATTGTCCTCACTCTCGACCTGAACTCAACTTGAATGTAACCAACACAGACAAGGACATGCTTTTTGAGATATAAAATAGCTTGAATGAATGAAGAAAGGGTAAGCTAAATTACTTCATACAATATTGGGGGAAAGTAAAAAAGGGTAAAGCAATATAAGCGGATATTTCTTGTAAAAAGCTATAACATATTGTAAAGCAAATGTACCATTCTTTATAAAGTCACCAGCTTAGCGCTGATATGGCTGTAGCTCTATTTATGATGTCCTCTGTACAGATCTACTCTGACATTGACATATTATTACTTATTGGAATGTCTGTCCTTCAGGTAGCACAGAGGGAGGATGGTGATCCTCAGAGGGAAGGAAAGGAAGTTGTTGAGGAAGAACCGGTGGCCACGCCCAAAGAGGAGGCCAAGAAGGGAAGGAAGGTAAGATGGCAGGAGTGACAGAGCACATCATAGGCCTACTGGGTTACACTCTGTACCTGATAGCAGTCATACCATAGATATCTATATATCTCAGATAACAACATACGTAGTAGCAGTTTTCAAAACGTGTTTTAAGAGCTGCTTTGACCTGGCCCATAGCCTATTCATAAATTGTCTCAGAGTAGGAGTGCTTATCTAGGATCAGTTTTGCATTTGAGATCATAATGAATACAATTATTTGGGCAAGGTTGAGCACACACCGTATCTGATGAACTTTATGTATACGGGCCCTGGTGTTACATGTCTGCTATCATTTGAGCTCTGGAATCTGTTCTGTTCTATCCTAGGCAAAAAGTAAGAGGAGTGGCAAGATGTCAAGGAAGCTGGGCACTGACAACGATGCAGGTCAGAGATTTACCTCTGTAGTACTACATTGTTTCTCTATTCTGTCTGTGATGTGCAGGTTGTGCTATCCATTTTCAATGAAACTGTAGTCTACTGTAATCAGTAAGAAAGGTCACATAGATAGCTTTATTCAAATAGGCCTATTCTAAAACCCTAAAACAATGAAATCGGAGTATTAAGAGATAAAACGTCTGATTTCTCTTTAATTTTGTTTCTACTTCCTCTATGGCAATCACATCTTTAGTCTCCAGGAATAAACACCTGGATAGAGGATCTGTAATTGAGCTCCTGGAGAAGAAAGCTGTTCAGGCTGCATTCGGCCCAGGCAACAAGGATGAGATGGAATACTCCTACCCAATCCTCATCTCATTCCTGCGCAATCTTACTGATGAGTATGTTAAAAGTTTTTCTGTAATGTTCAACATTTATGAAATATTGTGCAGTGGGAACTAAACACTAACTAAAACACTTATTTTAAATTGTCTAGGCAGTGGCAAGTGATCTACAAAGGACTAAAAAACCCTGTAAGTTTCCCTACCTGCCTTTGACCTTTGATGTGTCAATGATCTGTTGAATTCAGAGATTAGCCATCAAGTCATATTCTGTTATTCATGTTCTCTGTCAGACTTCATCAAACTTTGAATTCAGTCACAGACAAGAATAACAATGTTGATCAAATGCATTCTGTTCGATCTAGAATACTTTACATCACAGTTCCATTGAAAATACTGTTTTTGTTATGTTTGTTCAAATCAGATGACGAAGGAACAGCTTGCCAAATTGTGCAAGACAATTGTAACCTTCATCGCACAGACCACCCTGCAGATCCTGCTGCCAGCCCTGGCCCGCGTACTTGGGGTAAAGGACTTTGCTGACGACGACACTGACTCACCCAAGAGGGGTGGCAGTGCAAGATCCTTTGATGCCTTTGATCAGGAAAGACTGGAGCTCATCCAGGAAGTTAGATATCTGGCGAAGAAAATGTATAAGGGCGGCACAGGGGCTCAACATCTCAGGTCCCTAACACCCTCTTCTAAGAGGTATGTTCCCCTCAAGGTTTTCATGTATGGATTTCACCGAGATCATCTATCCCAGTGTTAGCCAATGCAATTTACTCTATCTGATGTAGTACAACATGTAATGTGTCAGCCTTTGAGCATATTCAAATGAATGAGCATGTAAAGCGATCAAAAGGACATGTAGATATTTAGAATACTAAAATTACAACGCTTGACCGATTTGCCAAGTTAAGACAGGAATTATCATGCTTTGCTTGTTCGTTTTAAAGTTCCCAGACCTCAGTGAAAGTCCTCCTGGGAATGACAGAGGACAGAATCATCAAAAGTGTCCAGGAGCAACTGTCTGATCATAATATCCTGTCCTCTTGCCCACCTGAGCTGACTGTTGGTCTTATCAAGGTGGTGGTCGAACAGCTTAACTCTGCCCTCTCTGCGACCATCAGCAGAGCCATTTCAGGGCGGTCCTCCCCTATTTCTTCTGGTACCCAGGCCGCTGAACAAATGGTCAACATGGTCCAGAAATGTTTTGATGATCACACCACCCCAGAGGACCAGAGCTCTACCTCTGTATTAGAGTCATGCATTCCACCTGCAACAGAAGAAGTGATGACTGTTATCGCAGAGATGGTGGGTGAATTGGAAAAAGAAGATCCGGAATTGGCTAAGGTTTTTCGAGAAGTGGCTGTGAAAGTTAAAATGTTGGCATCTGGCAGTGACCTTGTAGTGGAGCACCTGGATGTTGAAGACTCTCCTGTTCCAGAGGAGCTGAACATAATATGTACATCTTGCAAAGCAATGATGCAAAATCTTGGCACTCTGTTTAGTGTGAAGTTCAAGACCAAAGCCTCAAAGGCTGTGAGTGAAATTCTTGTGAGAAGGTTAATGAGCGATATCTCTGGTATGGTTCAACCTTCTCATTCGTTTAGTACCACTCCAAGCTTGATGAATGCATCTAGCCCATCTGACAGGATCCTTGATTCTGCGGCCACTGAGCTCATACAGACCAAAGTAGAATCTGAGTCATCAAAAATAATTGATAACTTTGTTGAAGATGTCAAGGACATTGTGCAGTATGCTGAATTAGATCAGCCAACAAGCACCCAGAGAGATACCCAAGTGGGACACTGTACGACAAAGCGGAAACCCTTCCATGCAGCTCGTAGACTCTGCGAGAGACTTCAGGCAAAGCTGGAGACATTGTTCCTCAGAATGGGTGGAGCTCCAGTCCAAGGGGAAGAACTTATGGAAAAAGCTGACTCCAGTGCTGTGCTTCTGGAGCATACTGACTCCAGTGATCTGCCTGTTTCAATCCTGAGCTTGCCTTCCCCATGTAGGAGTGAATCCCCTATATCAGAACGTAGTTCATCTTCTTTATCTGATGGATGTGATTCAACTGACTCTGTAGGAGAGAAAACACCAGAGCAACCTGAAACCAGTAAGATTGAGGCAATACTGCAAGTGGTCAACTCAACAGGACTTGGTTCTCTCCGTAAATGCCAAAGTGAGAACTCTCAACCATTACTGTCTCTCTGTGATTCCAACATGGTGCCCTGCACCAAAGAGGTCTTGTCCCAGATTGTGACCATGTATAGGTCAGAGGTGGCAGATTTGGAATGCACATCATCTGTTGCAGAGGGTTCCTCTTACAACTCCCTTGAAGTCTGTGGCTTTTTGGACAGTGTCATGTCTTATCTAGAAGACATGCCTGTGTCTGGTTCTTCATGGTTGGAAGGATTAAGAGATACTCCAGCCTCAGTCATTGAGAAACTCTCCAGTGAGGAGTTCCAGAAGAACGCTACCAACGAAGTGCGAAAAATACTGATCAAATCAGTCAGTAGCTTTCCCAGCAAAGTCAGTTCCAGCCAGACAGATTCTCAGATGTTGCCAGCAAAATCAACAATTTCCTTAAGGCATACAGATATAACTGCTTTTGAAATCGTTGGATCAATTACAAATGACATGAAGAGCCTTTTCCCACCCACAGAGTCTTCTACTACTCTATGGCAGGCAGACTCTATGCTTCAACAGAGTGATGAGAAAACCTCAGAGTACACTGAGGCCACACCCAAAGGCTCACAGTCTGGTTTGGAAGTATCTGAGAAGAAGATCTGGACAACTGCAAAGACTATTTACCACAATGTGAAGACAAAGATGAGGAATTATTTTACATGGCAAAATCAAGTCAAAGCAACAACGGCTCAAGCCAAAAAGACCCTCAGCCATATTCTGGTTTCAATTCAGAAAGAGCTGTCAAAATCTGACCAAACGGTGACTGCGCTTTCACAAATAGAGAATGTGGTTGGAATGATGCTGAAGGATGTTGAAAGGGTAAGCAGTGAATGTGGTGAGGAACTGATCTATCAAGCGCCACAGCGTTCTTCCTCCTCGTTGTCATCCTCATCTGCCAGATCAAAGAAATCAGAGTGGGAATTTTCACTCCCTGGCACTCCCATCTCTTCTGATTTACCAGAGAGTATTACTCAGCCCATTGTGAGATGCTCAGTCATCGACATGGGCAAATCTACTAAGCCAAAAACATCAGTGTGTGATGCCAGGGAAAGCATGTCTGCAATAGTGGATACCATCATAAAGGAGGTACATCCAGAGGAAGAAGGGGAGGTTGCATTCCACCCTGATCTATCAGCTGCAATAGCAAGACTGGAGGAGCTCATATCTCAGGGTAGGATTGGTGCTCTCTCACGTGATCTTACTCACCAAGTCAACCGCATCATTTCTGAGAGCAACTTGACCCCTCTGGTTCTGACAGTGGCGGCTGGAAAGAGTGCATCCGATACAGTCCTTACTGAGCTGAAGAGGAATGACAAGACGGTGGGGAAGCCCACAGCTTACAAGCTGGTTCAGCTTTTTGCAGAGGAGTCTGTGAAGCGCCTCTTGCTTCCTAGCCTTGTGCCCTCTACAGCTTCAATGAGTTTGGCTCAGGGAGTTAGTGTGCCGGCTAGCGTATCTGAAGATAGGATTTCATGTTCTTTTTCTACATCAGCATTTAGTGACACAGTCAGCCTGTTTACCAAAGTAATGGTAAGCCAGGTCATGGACTCTGTGGTTTCTGATGCACAAAGCATAGGGGCATCTCCAACCGGAACTTTAACTGATATAGGCAGTCTACTGAGTGGTAAGTCCTACCCTCTGCCATCTTTCTCCGCCATCAGCATGACAACAAGTGGGACCTCCAATGCTGCACGAGGCTTTGAGGCCAACATAGATGCTGAGGAAAGGGATACCATCAGTTGTTTCGGTGTACCTCAGAGCATTGTTTGTGATCAGAATTCAACCAGCCCGGATGTTGCTTCGCTTTCAACCCCATCCACTGACAACTTAGTCGGTGATGATGACTTCACCGGCCTCATCAGCATGTTAGTGGTGAGACTTCTGTCAAAAATCCAAACCCAAACTGATCTGTACCCAACTGACGTCACACGCACGTCACAAGACCTGATTCCAAAAGTTATAGCTGCCTTCTGTGCATGGTCAGGCTGCTCTGAGACCCAAGCTTATCCCAAGAACCTGAAGAGTCACAAAGTATACAGCACCGTCTACAAACATCTGTTGAAGGAGTTTGGCTCAGAGAAAATACTCCAACTGGCCGTGTCGACTCAGGACTCCACTTTCAATAGGATTCTTGTGAAGTCATTGAGCAAGGAGCTTCTCCACAGTTGTAACGAGGCATCAAGAGCAGCCTCAAGAACATCTTTCGATGCCACCAGGCCAGAAGCTCTTCTCATGGCTGAAGATGTGAAGGCTACCAGAGGGAAGCTGTCTTTCCTACAAAGGCTTGCCAGACTGAAATTCAACTTAAAGGTACATCACACTTATTTAAGTTAACAATTGTGTCAATGTGAGTAAACAATGTTATTTAGAGAAAATGTAAAACCATCCATTAATTCCAAAACCATTTATAAATCTTGTTGTGCTGGTGTGTAAGATGTGATCGTTATTACCGTGAGATTGTTCTGCTGTGACAGTTGTTTTGACATGTTTTTGTTTTAGCCATTCATGATGGGAAACAAGAAGGATTCCAATAAGAATTCCCGCCATTCTGAATCCAAAGACCAGACTACTGCTGAAGATATCATGTGTAAGTCCATACAGCAGGACATTTACTGTTTGAGATATTGGTGTACAAAGCTGCTATTGCAAAAATATTAAACCCTATATACAGTACATTATATATTATCGATAGTAATCTCTTATGTAAAATTATTTATAGTTTCCAAATCTCAAGATTCTGGTTCTCATTTATTTGTGAAAGTAATAATGAGTTGAAACTAAGAATACAATATACCATCATTTCTAAATGAAAGTGCATGTCAACTCTCTCTCTCTTCTGTCGCCCAACATAGTGGCACATCCTGCCACATTTGGACTCCCAGAGGGTCTTCCCTCCACCTCTCAACAGGAGAAGCCTCGCAAACGTCCCCTTCTAATCAGGATGTTTTCCACCATCTCCATAGGCCTATCCAAGCCATTCAAACGGTTTTCAAAGCAAGCTTAATACAACCATTTCCTTTAATACAGTAATATTTGCATTGAATTGATGGCCTTTGTCTTCTTTATTGTTGCCCTGTTAACACATTTGATTAGAAAATACATAGTATATTTAGTTTAGTTTATTATGCAGTCATAGTCACGGTGTAGGCTTAACAAAGTAATGTTGTCCTGAATAATGTATAGAACATGCACCCTCCCACCCCCCCACCCACACACACACACACACACACACAGTGTGATTCATTGAACATAGTACTTCAGATATGTCCCACAACCAACATTCAACCAGATATCAATGATTCAGTGTAAAATACATGTACTGTAACATAAACAGTATTTAATTTACAACCAATAAAATAATACATGATGCAGGACACTCAGTTATAAGGGAATTAACTGGTTTAACTTCTCAAACAAACACACACATTTCCATTTTCTGTGGATCGCCCATGTTTACATTTTACTGAATTCCAGTCTGACCTTTGACCTGTAGATGGCAATAAAGGTCTACTTTTGCTGCAGATCCACTTCTAAAGCTCAAACCTCTCTGGACAAGTAGCCAAAACATTTGTCCCTAGTGAGAGAGAGAGTATGTGTGTGTGGCAAGAAAAGGGAATATTGCACTACACTTTTATGATACAGATACATTTTGCATCCGGTAGCATAGCACAGCTGTAGTTTTTTCAAATGCCAAATGTACATGTAGCATGCTTCTGCCTACAGATGCTTTTCTGAGTGACTTGTGTTGTGAGAGAACCAGAATTCAAACATAAACTCCTGGATTACATTTTATAATATTGTCAGCTCTTTTTAGTAACATATGGTAGCATACATGTTTCACACGGTGGCAAGTCAAGCTAGTTAGTTACATGTAACAACATTACATTATATGGTCAATGTTTGTGTGTATCCTCTTAGCTTTTACCTTCGACATCAACAAGCGACGCACGGGCTGGTCCTGCAGACTCCCACGCCCATGGCCCAGGAGAAGGCTGGGGGCCACCTGCTCACTCACGTCCCAGCCATCTCCTTTGAGACCGACTCTACTGTGGAGTGCACCTCCAAGAGGACTCCGGAAGAGAGGGACCGGGTGAAGGTTAAACTGGCCAACATGGCCTTGATGGGAAGGATCAAAAGTCTTGGCTGTGAAATGCCCATTATGTGTGATTATCGAATTGATCATTTTCCACTTTTGAAACAACAATGGGAAAGACAGGGTTTATAGCAAAGGTTGCTCAGATTGGGCTTTTGGAAAAATTGGGAGAATGAAAGTGCACTCCTGATTCAGAGAGAAAGATCCAGCTTAATCATCCATACCATTGTTTAAATTACAATAAAAAAACATTCAAACTGTTCCTGAGTTTTGAAAGACAGAGAAAGGAAAACATCATTATCTTCAGTCTGTTCACACCTGTTCACACAAGTCCTACTGTCCACAATCTCAGGGTTCTTCAATACAAACACACCTGTTTCAGAAAACCTGATCACTTTCACATTCGAACAATGTTTGTAGGATACTTTTCAATAACTCAATAAATGTAAGTGTTGAAACCATACATAGCTGGTAACTTGAGCTCGGCAGAGTAGTTTTGACCTGTGTCCAGATGCAGTCATTTATGTTGTCTAAAGACAATTTGTCTCTTATAACAATGTTATTTTTCTGAATAATCTAATTTAATTGACTGGTAGGTAGTCACTAACTATTTGTAGCATGTGTTCCTCTGTTTATTGATATTTACATGGTGTGTATGTGTTAAGATGTTAAGTAATTAATGTTGATATTATCCAAAGGGTTTTTAACTGAAATGTTAAATGTATTTAAAAAATGGCAGAATCAAACAGTATTGGAATAGTGACTTGTATTTTGCATCTAGAAGTGTAAGAATTTTAGAAGAATGCTATTTCATCAGTCAAATGTTGCACTGTTTGATAAGACAGGGTAAAGAAAACCTCAATTTTAATTAGTTTAGTTGTGAGTTTGACATTTTACCACAAGAAGTCACTATAATACTATACGTTATCAAACAGGGTTGTGCTGAAAATCAAATGAACCACAGCCAAATTAATTATTTGCAACTGAGAGTAAGATTAAAAAAGACATGTATAACTTACTTTCTTGATAAAATACATTCTAAAATGTCAATATATGTGATTTCTGAGTATGTAGTGCACATATCTTTTTAAGGCCCAAAGCAGACGTTTTTATATCAATATCAAATCATTTCTGGGTAACAATTAAGTACCTTACTGTAATAGATTACGATGAAAATGGTCAAAAATGTCTTTTTTGCAAAAAAAACTTTCTCAAGCAATAATTTTGCTAGGACTGTCTGGGAGTGGTCAGTGTGGAGAGGAAATTAAAACTAGCTGTTATTGGCACTCTCTTTGTCGTTGGTCTATAAACCAATTTACACATGGTGATGTCGCCATGGAAAGCCAAAACTCTCGCCCATGCAAACCTGCTGATTAGAAGGTGCTGTATAGATGTGAGAAACTCTCTTTTCATGGCACTTCAATATCGAAGTGAATTTTTCGTAGCAGGTTAGGAAACTGAGGTTAAGGTTAGGAAAAGGGTTAGGGTTAGTGAAAATGCTCTCCAAACCTTCTACGAAAATGACTTTGCATTGAAGTGCTGTGAAAAGAATGTGTCCCTGCTCAGGTGTTGCATGCATCAACCAATGGTTGTGTGCCAAGTCATCCATTGTGTCATCGACTGACAGATTGCTATAACATATGGTGTGGTTAGCTGACACACAAAATACCTATCCAGGCAGTGTAAGATCTGGCAAGTGTCAGCAAGGCCTGGGCAGAGGAACATGCTCTGTATTTTCAACCAGAACTATCAGGAAGCAACCCCGATCACATTTTTGTAAAACACATTTACAGTGTTAGTTTCATCAGCTGTTGTACAATATGAAATACAATTATTTTGACTTCACAGGGCCTTTAAATGTAGGCAAACAAGTTTTCAGCATTCAAACTAATCTACCCAGCCAGATTCAGCACCATGGACAGTGAAGATCAGAATACCTGCGATCTGATGATTAGAACAACAGTGCTATTTTTTTTTTTTTCAATTTAAAGTTTTATTAAGTTTTCTTGTTTTTCAATCAACCAACAAAACACATTCCACATTCACAGGCTTTAAAAAAAGAAAAATTCAAAAAATAATAATACATATGAAAAAATAAAAATACAATTAAAATGAATGATAAAGTCAAATAAAAGCATTTATTTTCCTTGGTGCACACGTACTCAAAAACGAAATTAAAATAAAAACACACAAAAAAACATTTAACACTTGCAGCAGCACTATCAAGGTTCTTATCAGCTATTTCAAGCATTCGCTGAGACGACGGGCCAATAATTCGTTTTTAGGTTTTACAGTACCTTACACAACATGTATCTGCGCATTTCCCTAGTCACCCTGTTCACTCTGTCCAGTTTGAAATATAGTTGAATAGTGAAGACCAGAGTCTATCAAACTTGGGCTGTCTCTTGTGGAGGTCATAAGTGAGCTTTTCAAGAGGAAGAAAGTCAACAATCTGGTCAATCCACATTTTAAATGTAGGAGGGGTATTTGAGGCCCACAATAGAAGAATACATTTCTTAGCAGAATCTGGCAATCTCTCTACAGCTCCAAAATACATGCATATAGGTTCCACTTTCAGAGGTACATCTTTTACAGTTAGGAGACATATCTGTTTTCATTCTATGGAGTCTCAAAGGAGTATAATAAAATGTGTAAAAAAATTTGTAATTAGATTCTTTCATTTTTACACTGGTAGAGGAGCAGTATACCCTGTCGCAAACCTCCGCCCATAACTCATCACTGATAGTCAGACCAAGGTCCTTTTCCCAGATTATTTTCAAAGGAGTAAAGGAGGAGCTTCCTTTCTCAGAAAGGAGTCTATAGATGTAAGATATTTTGCCTTTAATGGATTGTGCTGTGACAAGAAGGGTTTCAACTTCATTCAACTGAGTTCTAAACCTCCTCTTGGAGGTAAATGAGGAAATTACATGTCTAATTTGAAGATATTTGAAAAAATGGGATCTTGGCACATCGAATTCACTGCAGAGCTCTTGAAAGGATTTCAGTGTAGTGGTTTTCTGATGAAATAGGTCTGAAAAGGTCCTGATTCCTAGAGTATGCCAAAGATTAAAGTTGGCCTCCCTCAGGGCTTTTGGCAAGTCTGGGTTGCCCACTATAGGCGAGTGAGAACATATTTGGGAGGAAATGCCCAGGTATTTCTTACAGTCCCTCCACGCTAGTAGGGTGCTGTAAATCACAAAGGTTTTGGCTATGTTGCCCACTTCACTAAAGTTATTAATGAATATAATTGAGCTTAAGGGCAATGAACCACAGGATTGGGCTTCTATCTGAATCCACGTTGACTCTTGTCTGTTTGTGATCCATGTTTGCATGTTGCGGATTTGGGCAGACCAGTAGTACAATTGAAGGGAGGGAAGGGCAAGACCACCCTTAGATTCAGGTTTCGATAGAGTGGAAAACTTGATCCTAGGTTTTTTATTGCCCCATATAAATTTGGTGATGCTTTGGTTAGTTGTTTTGAAAAAGGAACCTACTGGGAGATAGCATGGGAGCATCTGAAATAAGTAGTTCAGTCTAGGGAGGACGTTCATACGGATTACATTAATTCTTCCTACTAAGCTAATTGGGAGGGAGATCCAGGTTTGGAGATCGTTCTTGATTCGGTCCAGGAGTGGAAGATAATTTTCCTTAAAAAGGCTATTCAGATCTGGTGTCATGAAACCCCTGTGTTTTCCATTGGAAAGGACAAAGTGTCTTCATAGAGCTGGTGAGTGTAATATTGAGAGGGCAGGCAGTGGATTTGTTAAAATTGATCTTATAACCTGAAAACTTGCCATACTGAGCAATTGTGTCTAAAATGAGAGGGAGGGATTTCTCAGGGTTGGATATGTAGAGCAAGACATCATCCGCGTAAAGCGAAATCTTGTGCTGCAGGCCGCCTGCAGAAACACCCATAATACTTGGATTGCTCCTTATCAGCTCTGCCAGAGGCTCCGCCCCCAACAAGTAGAGCAGCGGGGACAGCGAGCACCCTTGTCTTGTGCCCCGTTCCAGAGGGAATCTGTCAGAGTTCAGTCCATTAGTAGTCACCATGGCATTTGGATGAGAGTATAGTGATTTGATCCATTTAATAAAATTTGGGCCCATATTGAACTTTTCTAAGACTGAAAACAGAAAGCTCCACTCCATCCTGTCAAACGCCTTCTCAGCATCCAGTGAAGCCAGTAGGACAGGGGTCTTCTGTGCGTTTACTTGATCAATAATATCAAAAAGACGGCGAATGTTATCAGAAGAGTATCTGTCTCTAATAAATCCAGTTTGGTCCGCTTTTATTATTTTGGGAAGAAGAGTGTTAAGTCTTTTGGCGAGCAATTTGGTAATTATTTTATAGTCGAAATCCAACAAGCTTATGGGCCGGAAGGACGAGCAGGATAGGGGGTCCTTGTCTTTTTTTAGCAACACTGTAATGCGAGCTGTGTGCATTGAGTCTGAGAGAACTCCGTTTTTGCCTCCAGGATCTCCTCAGGAGTGAAGGGGTAGTGGAGATCTTCTTGGTCGGTCTCTGATAGTTTAGGTAGCGAGATTCCCTCTAGGAAAGAGTGGAGTTCTGCCTCCGTGTGTTTTCTCTCAGAGGTATATAGTTTGCAGTAAAAATCATGAAAAGTTAAATGGATCTTTTTTGGGTCATATGTGACCTCGTCCTCTGCTGTTCGGATAGCCATGATTGTACGCTCTGACTGCTCCTTTTTTAATTGGTAAGCAAGTAATCTACTGGGCCTATTGCTATACTCATGGTATTTCTGTTTAGTAAAGAAAACTTTTTTTTTTATCTCCCGAGTGTAGTCCAAATTCAGTTTGGCTTTGGATGCTTTAAGATGACTCCAGGAGGTGCTGTCTAGGGATTGTTTATGTATTTTTTCACAGCATTCCAGCTCCCTCTCAAGATCTAGCCTGTGTGCTTCCATTGCTTTTTTCTTAGAGGAAGCATATGCAATTAGATGACCTCTTAGTGTGGCTTTAGCAGCGTCCCACATTGTGGCCGGAGAAACAGGAGAATCTTTATTGTCTTGTGTGTAGTTGTCTATCCATGTAGTTACCAATGTATGGAACGCTTCGTTTGATAGCATGGAGGTGTTGAATTTCCAGCTCTTTGACCTTGGGATGTTTTTGCAGAGGTCAAAGCGGAGGTGGACAAAGGCGTGATCTGAAAGTGCTATGGGTCCGATTGTACAAGTGGCTGAATTTATGAAACTCTTTGGGATAAAAATGTAATCTATACGGGAGTAGGTGTTATGGACATTAGAGTAGTATGTATAGTCCATAGATGAGCTATTAGTCTCTCTCCAGATATCTATCAGTCCCATCTCTTTAGTAAGAGAGTTCAACATCTTTGCAGATCTAGGATTTGTGGTGGGGACTTGAGATGATTTGTCTAGGGTTGGGTTAAGGGTACAATTAAAATCTCCAGCCACCACGCCTATGGAGACACAATGCTCATTGAACAGGGTTATAATTTTTGACAATGAAGGCAGGCAGGAGTATCTGTGTTAGGGGCGTATATGTTTAATATAGTAATTGGTTGACCATATAGTGACCCAGTTATCAAAATAAATCTCCCCTCTGGATCAGATATGTTTTTGTCAATTATGAATGGAACATTTTTATGGATAAGTATGGCTGTGCCTCTACTGTTTGATTTGAAAGATGAGAAATACACCTGTCCCACCCAAGCTCTGCTGAGTTTGGCATGTTCAGCATCACAGAAGTGTGTCTCTTGTAATAGCGATGTCTGCTTTTTCCTTTTTTAGAGCACATAGTATCTTTTTTCGTTTTATTGCATGCCCTAGACCATGGCAGTTCCATGTCAATAGATTCAAGGTACTAGTCATCGAGCAGTAATCGAACTTTAGTGCAAGTCATCGCTGGGTAAAAATGGATGGTAATTACAGCTGCGTTCACAAAAGGAAAATAAATGGTGTACATAAAATAATAATCTCTGAACACCCCAGCCGAGTTCCCAAACAACTCGACACATCCCGTTGGATCTATTACCCCCCGCTCAGTCTCAATTCTGTGTTCCGAATAAAACAAAAACCGGGAACAGTTAGCAACGCACAACACCTCTCCCCACCAAAGAAATGCCACATCCTCTCCACCCCGCATTGAGTAAATAACATAGTTGCCCTCGTCCAGACCACAGTAAAAGAGGGGAGAAAAATAAAATCAATAGCCAAGCCTACATATACCTCCCCCGAGGGACATAGGGAACCCCAAGTAATAATAGCAACAACAACAAAAGAACAGGGAAATAAAAGTAGGCTGAAACATTTGTAGGCCTAGGTTAGGCTATACAGCCCATCCCTCTCAGTTAAAGGAAAATAAATATAAATTGGACGGCTATAATGACCTTTAGGGGGTGGGTCTCTGGATATCGGCTATATGTCGTCTTACCTCCTTTAGTAATGGCATTAATCGCATTTAGTCATTGGTCTGTTTCTCATTGGCCAGGATTGTCTTTCAAAAAACGTTTTGCCTCTTCGGGAGTTTTGAAGTGTCGCAAGGCTCCTTGGTGAAGAATCCTGAGCTCGTTTGGGTATTTGAATCCCCTGAAGATGCCTCGGTCAATGGAGTATTTCTTCACTTCGTCAAATTCTCGGCGCATTCCAGCTGACAGGTCCTGGTGTAAAGCGAGTTTGGCGTTTCCCACTGTGATGGTGTTGTTTTTCGCCGCCTGTAGGACTCGTTCCTTGTCGGTGAATCTCAGGAAACGTATGGTGATTGGGCGCGGTGGTTGTCTGGCTGCTGGTGGGGGCCTCAGTGCTCGGTGAGCTCTCTCGAGTTCTATGGGCCTGTCGGTGGACATGTGGAGCCACTCGGGAAGTTTGTCTTGCAGGTAGCGGATCAGTGGCATGTTTCCCTCTTCTTTTTCGCCCAGATTGAATAGAACACAATTATTCCTTCGCCCCCTGTTTTCCAGGTCCTCTGTTTTCTCTTCCAGATGCTCGATTTTCTTTTTAGCATATGCTATTGTTTCCATGGCATCTGTCAATAAGTTTTCCATGGATAGGATTCGCCCCTCTGCCTCGTCCAGGCGCCCCGCCCCGCGTTTATGGTTATCTTGTTGTCGATGTCAGGCAAAGCGTTTTCCAGGATTGTCACCATGCCCCCTATCGCACTGAGCTGAGAGTTAATGGCATCTAATTTAGTGTTTAGTTCTGTACGTTGGGATCTCAACTCAGAAAGGATGTCTTCGACAGAGTGCGAGGTTGGCATTCGTTGTGCCTCGTGGGGGAGCGGGTTCTCTTGCTCCTGGCTAATGGCGCTAGTTTTTTCTGAAGCTAGCTTCTTCTTGGAGGCTTTTTCCGTCGCTAATACTCGAGTCCGGGTAAAAATGTCACCTGTAGTGTCGCCGCCATGACTTTTTCTTACTAAAGCTAAATGAGTTTGAACTTGGAGTGGAGGTAAGATTAGGAATTGGAAACTACTTGTGCGGAGCTCTTAGTTCATGCGGCCATCTCGTCCAAGGGTCACGTGATCCCCAACAGTGCTATTTTAAGTGATTTTCAAGACACCCAAAGTCAATTTAAATCCACAACAAAATCTGCAGGATAAAAAGCAATATAATCAAACATTCAAATAAGTAAACAGGCTATATTAAAGTGCACTAAACATAGAGACAGATTAACCATGGAGAACACGAAACATGATGACAGATTAACCAGGGAAGTGAATTTAACAGAGGTTAAAGCTAAAACAACAGAATCTGGGTACGTCTGTGTGAAGAGGTGTGGCTTTAGTGTGGATTTGAATAGTACACAAGTAGGCCTACGCTATTTTTGCACTGTAAAACTTTTTTTTTAAGTGTTATGTCTTCCCAGATTCATAGTGTTATGCAGCCCAGGCCTATCTAGGAAGGCTGGGCATAAATTGTTTGCTCACAGCATCACATGATGACGTGGGCAACATAAACACTTAAACTCTGTAGATTAAAGTTAATAGTAATCAAAACTAATTTCACCACGAAAGGAAGTGCAATCGAAATGAATGAAGAAGACAAGGTAATTCTAGTGAGTTAATAAAATGACAAGGTGTTGCCTGTCAGCGTTGTAGACTACTGCCTCACAAGCCCGGGCTTTAGTGGCACTGGCATACGCGCTTGCCTCTGCACTGAAGGAGCCACCGAACGCGTCCGCGTTGCAGCTCTCACTTTCTCCCGCTACAGTATGTCCTACAATGACATATTTGGTGGGGATTGGCAGCCAACAATAGGATTGGATTGGGACTAAATCAAAGAATAAAACGATATTGAAATGAATATTATTAACAAATATTTCCCAGAAGATTTTGGGTTCAACCTAAGGCTGACTAGGACAGATCAATCAACTTGATCCGACACAGTAAGCCTACATGTCATACGTAAGTAAACCCACAAGAGAGACAATATTGCAAAGGCAGGACCATGTTCGATGGAAGGCAATCGAAAACGTTTGACGGGGAAATTTCTGTCAATATTAGCTAGTCCTACTGAGTAGGCAAGTAACCTTTCCCGCGCTCTTCCTAAAAATACTATTTGTGATGTCATAAAGGTCTAACGTTCCATGACGTAGCATGTAGCCCTAAATTACAGTCCCTGCCTGCAATATTGTCCTCACTCTCGACCTGAACTCAACTTGAATGTAACCAACACAGACAAGGACATGCTTTTTGAGATATAAAATAGCTTGAATGGATGAAGAAAGGGTAAGCTAAATTACTTCATACAATATTGGGGGAAAGTAAAAAAGGGTAAAGCAATATAAGCGGATATTTCTTGTAAAAAGCTATAACATATTGTAAAGCAAATGTACCATTCTTTATAAAGTCACCAGCTTAGCGCTGATATGGCTGTAGCTCTATTTATGATGTCCTCTGCACAGATCTACTCTGACAGTGACATATTATTACTTATTGGAATGTCTGTCCTTCAGGTAGCACAGAGGGAGGATGGTGATCCTCAGAGGGAAGGAAAGGAAGTTGTTGAGGAAGAACCGGTGGCCACGCCCAAAGAGGAGGCCAAGAAGGGAAGGAAGGTAAGATGGCAGGAGTGACAGAGCACATAATAGGCCTACTGGGTTACACTCTGTACCTGATAGCAGCCATACCATAGATATCTATATATCTCAGATAACAACATATGTAGTAGCTGTTTTCAAAACGTGTTTTAAGAGCTGCTTTGACCTGGCCCATAGCCTATTCATAAATTGTCTCAGAGTAGGAGTGCTTATCTAGGATCAGTTTTGCATTTGAGATCATAATGAATACAATTATTTGGGCAAGGTTGAGCACACTCCGTATCTGATGAACTTTATGTATACGGGCCCTGGTGTTACATGTCTGCCATCATTTGAGCTCTGGAATCTGTTCTGTTCTATCCTAGGCAAAAAGTAAGAGGAGTGGCAAGAAGTCAAGGAAGCTGGGCACTGACAACGATGCAGGTCAGAGATTTACCTCTGTAGTACTACATTGTTTCTCTATTCTGTCTGTGATGTGCAGGTTGTGCTATCCATTTTCAATGAAACTGTAGTCTACTGTAATCAGTAAGAAAGGTCACATAGATAGCTTTATTCAAATAGGCCTATTCTAAAACCCTTAAACAATGAAATCAGAGTATTAAGAGATAAAACGTCTGATTTCTCTTTAATTTTGTTTCTACTTCCTCTACGGCAATCACATCTTTAGTCTCCAGGAATAAACACCTGGATAGAGGATCTGTAATTGAGCTCCTGGAGAAGAAAGCTGTTCAGGCTGCATTCGGCCCAGGCAACAAGGATGAGATGGAATACTCCTACCCAATCCTCATCTCATTCCTGCGCAATCTTACTGATGAGTATGTTAAAGGTTTTTCTGTAATGTTCAACATTTATGAAATATTGTGCAGTGGGAACTAAACACTAACTAAAACACTTATTTTAAATTTTCTAGGCAGTGGCAAGTGATCTACAAAGGACTAAAAAACCCTGTAAGTTTCCCTACCTGCCTTTGACCTTTGACGTGTCAATGATCTGTTGAATTCAGAGATTAGCCATCAAGTCATATTCTGTTATTCATGTTCTCTGTCAGACTTCATCAAACTTTGAATTCAGTCACAGACAAGAATAACAATGTTGATCAAATGCATTCTGTTCGATCTAGAATACTTTACATCACAGTTCCATTGAAAAGACTGTTTTTGTTCTGTTTGTTCAAAACAGATGACGAAGGAACAGCTTGCCAAATTGTGCAAGACAATTGTAACCTTCATCGCACAGACCACCCTGCAGATCCTGCTGCCAGCCCTGGCCCGCGTACTTGGGGTAAAGGACTTTGCTGACGACGACACTGACTCACCCAAGAGGGATGGCAGTGCAAGATCCTTTGCTGCCTTTGATCAGGAAAGACTGGAGCTCATCCAGGAAGTTAGATATCTGGCGAAGAAAATGTATAATGCTCAACATCTCAGGTCCCTAACACCCTCTTCTAAGAGGTATGTTCCCCTCAAGGTTTTCATGTATGGATTTCACCGAGATCATCTATCCCAGTGTTAGCCAATGCAATTTACTCTATCTGATGTAGTACAAAATGTAATGTATCAGCCTTTGAGCATATTCAAATGAATGAGCATGTAAAGCGATCAAAAGGACATGTAGATATTTAGAATACTAAAATTACAACTCTTGACCGATTTGCCAAGTTAAGACAGGAATTATCATGCTTTGCTTGTTCGTTTTAAAGTTCCCAGACCTCAGTGAAAGTCCTCCTGGGAATGACAGAGGACAGAATCATCAAAAGTGTCCAGGAGCAACTGTCTGATCATAATATCCTGTCCTCTTGCCCACCTGAGCTGACTGTTGGTCTTATCAAGGTGGTGGTCGAACAGCTTAACTCTGCCCTCTCTGCGACCATCAGCAGAGCCATTTCAGGGCGGTCCTCCCCTATTTCTTCTGGTACCCAGGCCGCTGAACAAATGGTCAACATGGTCCAGAAATGTTTTGATGATCACACCACCCCAGAGGACCAGAGCTCTACCTCTGTATTAGAGTCATGCATTCCACCTGCAACAGAAGAAGTGATGACTGTTATCGCAGAGATGGTGGGTGAATTGGAAAAAGAAGATCCGGAATTGGCTAAGGTTTTTCGAGAAGTGGCTGTGAAAGTTAAAATGTTGGCATCTGGCAGTGACCTTGTAGTGGAGCACCTGGATGTTGAAGACTCTCCTGTTCCAGAGGAGCTGAACATAATATGTACATCTTGCAAAGCAATGATGCAAAATCTTGGCACTCTGTTTAGTGTGAAGTACAAGACCAAAGCCTCAAAGGCTGTGAGTGAAATTCTTGTGAGAAGGTTAATGAGCGATATCTCTGGTATGGTTCAACCTTCTCATTCGTTTAGTACCACTCCAAGCTTGATGAATGCATCTAGCCCATCTGACAGGATCCTTGATTCTGCGGCCACTGAGCTCATACAGACCAAAGTAGAATCTGAGGCATCAAAAATAATTGATAACTTTGTTGAAGATGTCAAGGACATTGTGCAGTATGCTGAATTAGATCAGCCAACAAGCACCCAGAGAGATACCCAAGTGGGACACTGTACGACAAAGCGGAAACCCTTCCATGCAGCTCGTAGACTCTGCGAGAGACTTCAGGCAAAGCTGGAGACATTGTTCCTCAGAATGGGTGGAGCTCCAGTCCAAGGGGAAGAACTTATGGAAAAAGCTGACTCCAGTGCTGTGCTTCTGGAGCATACTGACTCCAGTGATCTGCCTGTTTCAATCCTGAGCTTGCCTTCCCCATGTAGGAGTGAATCCCCTATATCAGAACGTAGTTCATCTTCTTTATCTGATGGATGTGATTCAACTGACTCTGTAGGAGAGAAAACACCAGAGCAACCTGAAACCAGTAAGAGTGAGGCAATACTGCAAGTGGTCAACTCAACAGGACTTGGTTCTCTCCGTAAATGCCAAAGTGAGAACTCTCAACCATTACTGTCTCTCTGTGATTCCAACATGGTGCCCTGCACCAAAGAGGTCTTGTCCCAGATTGTGACCATGTATAGGTCAGAGGTGGCAGATTTGGAATGCACATCATCTGTTGCAGAGGGTTCCTCTTACAACTCCCTTGAAGTCTGTGGCTTTTTGGACAGTGTCATGTCTTATCTAGAAGACATGCCTGTGTCTGGTTCTTCATGGTTGGAAGGATTAAGAGATACTCCAGCCTCAGTCATTGAGAAACTCTCCAGTGAGGAGTTCCAGATGAACGCTACCAACGAAGTGCGAAAAATACTGATCAAATCAGTCAGTAGCTTTCCCAGCAAAGTCAGTTCCAGCCAGACAGATTCTCAGATGTTGCCAGCAAAATCAACAATTTCCTTAAGGCATACAGATATAACTGCTTTTGAAATCGTTGGATCAATTACAAATGACATGAAGAGCCTTTTCCCACCCACAGAGTCTTCTACTACTCTATGGCAGGCAGACTCTATGCTTCAACAGAGTGATGAGAAAACCTCAGAGTACACTGAGGCCACACCCAAAGGCTCACAGTCTGGTTTGGAAGTATCTGAGAAGAAGATCTGGACAACTGCAAAGACTATTTACCACAATGTGAAGACAAAGATGAGGAATTATTTTACATGGCAAAATCAAGTCAAAGCAACAACGGCTCAAGCCAAAAAGACCCTCAGCCATATTCTGGTTTCAATTCAGAAAGAGCTGTCAAAATCTGACCAAACGGTGACTGCGCTTTCACAAATAGAGAATGTGGTTGGAATGATGCTGAAGGATGTTGAAAGGGTAAGCAGTGAATGTGGTGAGGAACTGATCTATCAAGCGCCACAGCGTTCTTCCTCCTCGTTGTCATCCTCATCTGCCAGATCAAAGAAGTCAGAGTGGGAATTTTCACTCCCTGGCACTCCCATCTCTTCTGATTTACCAGAGAGTATTACTCAGCCCATTGTGAGATGCTCAGTCATCGACATGGGCAAATCTACTAAGCCAAAAACATCGGTGTGTGATGCCAGGGAAAGCATGTCTGCAATAGTGGATACCATCATAAAGGAGGTACATCCAGAGGAAGAAGGGGAGGTTGCATTCCACCCTGATCTATCAGCTGCAATAGCAAGACTGGAGGAGCTCATATCTCAGGGTAGGATTGGTGCTCTCTCACGTGATCTTACTCACCAAGTCAACCGCATCATTTCTGAGAGCAACTTGACCCCTCTGGTTCTGACAGTGGTGGCTGGAAAGAGTGCATCCGATACAGTCCTTACTGAGCTGAAGAGGAATGACAAGACGGTGGGGAAGCCCACAGCTTACAAGCTGGTTCAGCTTTTTGCAGAGGAGTCTGTGAAGCGCCTCTTGCTTCCTAGCCTTGTGCCCTCTACAGCTTCAATGAGTTTGGCTCAGGGAGTTAGTGTGCCGGCTAGCGTATCTGAAGATAGGATTTCATGCTCTTTTTCTACATCAGCATTTAGTGACACAGTCAGCCTGTTTACCAAAGTAATGGTAAGCCAGGTCATGGACTCTGTGGTTTCTGATGCACAAAGCAGAGGGTCATCTCCAACCGGAACTGTAACTGATATAGGCAGTCTACTGAGTGGTAAGTCCTACCCTCTGCCATCTTTCTCCGCCATCAGCATGACAACAAGTGGGACCTCCAATGCTGCACGAGGCTTTGAGGCCAACATAGATGCTGAGGAAAGGGATACCATCAGTTGTTTCGGTGTACCTCAGAGCATTGTTTGTGATCAGAATTCAACCAGCCCGGATGTTGCCTCGCTTTCAACCCCATCCACTGACAACTTAGTCGGTGATGATGACTTCACCGGCCTCATCAGCATGTTAGTGGTGAGACTTCTGTCAAAAATCCAAACCCAAACTGATCTGTACCCAACTGAGGTCACACGCACGTCACAAGACCTGATTCCAAAAGTTATAGCTGCCTTCTGTGCATGGTCAGGCTGCTCTGAGACCCAAGCTTATCCCAAGAACCTGAAGAGTCACAAAGTATACAGCACCGTCTACAAACATCTGTTGAAGGAGTTTGGCTCAGAGAAAATACTCCAACTGGCCGTGTCGACTCAGGACTCCACTTTCAATAGGATTCTTGTGAAGTCATTGAGCAAGGAGCTTCTCCACAGTTGTAACGAGGCATCAAGAGCAGCCTCAAGAACATCTTTTGAAACCACCAGGCCAGAAGCTCTTCTCATGGCTGAAGATGTGAAGGCTACCAGAGGGAAGCTGTCTTTCCTACAAAGGCTTGCCAGACTGAAATTCAACTTAAAGGTACATCACACTTATTTAAGTTAACAATTGTGTCAATGTGAGTAAACAATGTTATTTAGAGAAAATGTAAAACCATCCATTAATTCCAAAACCATTTATAAATCTTGTTGTGCTGGTGTGTAAGATGTGATCGTTATTACCGTGAGATTGTTCTGCTGTGACAGTTGTTTTGACATGTTTTTGTTTTAGCCATTCATGATGGGAAACAAGAAGGATTCCAATAAGAATTCCCGCCATTCTGAATCCAAAGACCAGACTACTGCTGAAGATATCATGTGTAAGTCCATACAGCAGGACATTTACTGTTTGAGATATTGGTGTACAAAGCTGCTATTGCAAAAATATTAAACCCTATATACAGTACATTATATATTATCGATAGTAATCTCTTATGTAAAATTATTTATAGTTTCCAAATCTCAAGATTCTGGTTCTCATTTATTTGTGAAAGTAATAATGAGTTGAAACTAAGAATACAATATACCATCATTTCTAAATGAAGGTGCATGTCAACTCTCTCTCTCTTCTGTCGCCCAACATAGTGGCACATCCTGCCACATTTGGACTCCCAGAGGGTCTTCCCTCCACCTCTCAACAGGAGAAGCCTCGCAAACGTCCCCTTCTAATCAGGATGTTTTCCACCATCTCCATAGGCTTATCCAAGCCATTCAAACGGTTTTCAAAGCAAGCTTAATACAACAATTTCCTTTAATACAGTAATATTTGCATTGAATTGATGGCCTTTGTCTTCTTTAGTGTTGCCCTGTTAACACATTTGATTAGAAAATACATAGTATATTTAGTTTAGTTTATTATGCAGTCATAGTCACGGTGTAGGCTTAACAAAGTAATGTTGTCCTGAATAATGTATAGAACATGCACCCATTGAACACATACACATAGTACTTCAGATATGTCCCACAACCAACATTCAACCATATATCAATGATTCAGTGTAAAATACATGTACTGTAAAATAAACAGTATTTAATTTACAACCAATAAAATAATACATGATGCAGGACACTCAGTTATAAGGGAATTAACTGGTTTAACTTCTCAAACAAACACACACATTTCCATTTTCTGTGGATCGCCCATGTTTACATTTTACTGAATTCCAGTCTGACCTTTGACCTGTAGATGGCAATAAAGGTCTACTTTTGCTGCAGATCCACTTCTAAAGCTCAAACCTCTCTGGACAAGTAGCCAAAACATTTGTCCCTAGTGAGAGAGAGAGTATGTGTGTGTGGCAAGAAAAGGGAATATTGCACTACACTTTTATGATACAGATACATTTTGCATCCGGTAGCATAGCACAGCTGTAGTTTTTTCAAATGCCAAATGTACATGTAGCATGCTTCTGCCTACAGATGCTTTTCTGAGTGACTTGTGTTGTGAGAGAACCAGAATTCAAACATAAACTCCTGGATTACATTTTATAATATTGTCAGCTCTTTTTAGTAACATATGGTAGCATACATGTTTCACACGGTGGCAAGTCAAGCTAGTTAGTTACATGTAACAACATTACATTATATGGTCAATGTTTGTGTGTATCCTCTTAGCTTTTACCTTCGACCTCAACAAGCGACGCACGGGTGAATGAAAGTGCACTCCTGATTCAGAGAGAAAGATCCAGCTTAATCATCCATACCATTGTTTAAATTACAATAAAAAAACATTCAAACTGTTCCTGAGTTTTGAAAGACAGAGAAAGGAAAACATCATTATCTTCAGTCTGTTCACACCTGTTCACACAAGTCCTACTGTCCACAATCTCAGGGTTCTTCAATACAAACACACCTGTTTCAGAAAACCTGATCACTTTCACATTCGAACAATGTTTGTAGGATACTTTTCAATAACTCAATAAATGTAAGTGTTGAAACCATACATAGCTGGTAACTTGAGCTCGTCAGAGTAGTTTTGACCTGTGTCCAGATGCAGTCATTTATGTTGTCTAAAGGCAATTTGTCTCTTATAACAATGTTATTTTTCTGAATAATCTAATTTAATTGACTGGTAGGTAGTCACTAACTATTTGTAGCATGTGTTCCTCTGTTTATTGATATTTACATGGTGTGTATGTTTATTTTATTTATTTATTTTACCTTTATTTAACCAGGTAGGCAAGTTGAGAACAAGTTCTCATTTACAATTGCGACCTGGCCAAGATAAAGCAAAGCAGTTCGACAGATACAACAACACAGAGTTACACATGGAGTAAAACAAACATACAGTCAATAATAAAGTATAAACAAGTCTATATACAATGTGAGCAAATGAGGTGAGAAGGGAGGTAAAGGCAAAAAAGGCCTTGGTGGCAAGGTAAATACAATATAGCAAGTAAAACACTGGAATGGTAGTTTTGCAATGGAAGAATGTGCAAAGTAGAAATAAAAATAATGGGGTGCAAAGGAGCAAAATAAATAAATAAATTAAATACAGTTGGGAAAGAGGTAGTTGATAGGGCTAAATTATAGGTGGGCTATGTACAGGTGCAGTAATCTGTGAGCTGCTCTGACAGTTGGTGCTTAAAGCTAGTGAGGGAGATAAGTGTTTCCAGTTTCAGAGATTTTTGTAGTTCGTTCCAGTCATTGGCAGCAGAGAACTGGAAAGAGAGGCGGCCAAAGAAAGAATTGGTTTTGGGGGTGACTAGAGAGATATACCTGCTGGAGCGTGTGCTACAGGTGGGAAATTCTAGATTTAACTTTGGATTGGAGATGTTTGATATGGGTCTGGAAGGAGAGTTTACAGTCTAACCAGACACCTAAGTATTTGTAGTTGTCCACGTATTCTAAGTCAGAGCCGTCCAGAGTAGTGATGTTGGACAGGCGGGTAGGTGCAGGTAGCGATCGGTTGAAGAGCATGCATTTAGTTTTACTTGTATTTAAGAGCAATTGGAGGCCACGGAAGGAGAGTTGTATGGCATTGAAGCTTGCCTGGAGGGTTGTTAACACAGTGTCCAAAGAAGGGCCGGAAGTATACAGAATGGTGTCGTCTGCGTAGAGGTGGATCAGAGACTCACCAGCAGCAAGAGCGACCTCATTGATGTATACAGAGAAGAGAGTCGGTCCAAGAATTGAACCCTGTGGCACCCCCATAGAGACTGCCAGAGGTCCGGACAACAGACCCTCCGATTTGACACACTGAACTCTATCAGAGAAGTAGTTGGTGAACCAGGCGAGGCAATCATTTGAGAAACCAAGGCTGTTGAGTCTGCCGATGAGGATGTGGTGATTGACAGAGTCGAAAGCCTTGGCCAGATCAATGAATACGGCTGCACAGTAATGTTTCTTATCGATGGCGGTTAAGATATCGTTTAGGACCTTGAGCGTGGCTGAGGTGCACCCATGACCAGCTCTGAAACCAGATTGCATAGCAGAGAAGGTATGGTGAGATTCAAAATGGTCGGTAATCTGTTTGTTGACTTGGCTTTCGAAGACCTTAGAAAGGCATGGTAGGATAGATATAGGTCTGTAGCAGTTTGGGTCTAGAGTGTCCCCCCCTTTGAAGAGGGGGATGACCGCAGCTGCTTTCCAATCTTTGGGAATCTCAGACGACACGAAAGAGAGGTTGAACAGGCTAGTAATAGGGGTGGCAACAATTTCGGCAGATAATTTTAGAAAGAAAGGGTCCAGATTGTCTAGCCCGGCTGATTTGTAGGGGTCCAGATTTTGCAGCTCTTTCAGAACATCAGCTGAATGGATTTGGGAGAAGGAGAAATGGGGAAGGCTTGGGCGAGTTGCTGTTGGGGGCGCAGTGCTGTTGACAGGGGTAGGAGTAGCCAGGTGGAAAGCATGGCCAGCAGTAGAAAAATGCTTATTGAAATTTTCAATTATGGTGGATTTATCAGTGGTGACAGTGTTTCCTATCTTCAGTGCAGTGGGCAGCTGGGAGGAGGTGTTCTTATTCTCCATGGACTTTACAGTGTCCCAGAACTTTTTTGAGTTAGTGTTGCAAGAAGCAAATTTCTGCTTGAAAAAGCTAGCCTTGGCTTTTCTAACTGCCTGTGTATAATGGTTTCTAGCTTCCCTGAACAGCTGCATATCACGGGGGCTGTTCGATGCTAATGCAGAACACCATAGGATGTTTTTGTGTTGGTTAAGGGCAGTCAGGTCTGGGGAGAACCAAGGGCTGTATCTGTTCCTGGTTCTAAATTTCTTGAATGGGGCATGTTTATTTAAGATGGTTAGGAAGGCATTTTTTTAAAAATATCCAGGCATCCTCTACTGACGGGATGAGGTCAATATCCTTCCAGGATACCCCGGCCAGGTCGATTAGAAAGGCCTGCTCGCTGAAGTGTTTCAGGGAGCGTTTTACAGTGATGAGAGGAGGTCGTTTGACCGCTGACCCATTACGGATGCAGGCAATGAGGCAGTGATCGCTGAGATCTTGGTTGAAGACAGCAGAGGTGTATTTAGAGGGGAAGTTGGTTAGGATGATATCTATGAGGGTGCCCATGTTTAAGGCTTTGGGGAGGTACCTGGTATGTTCATTGATAATTTGTGTGAGATTGAGGGCATCAAGTTTAGATTGTAGGATGGCTGGGGTGTTAAGCATGTTCCAGTTTAGGTTGCCTAGCAGCACGAGCTCTGAAGATAGATGGGGGGCAATCAGTTCACATATGGTGTCCAGAGCACAGCTGGGGGCAGAGGGTGGTCTATAGCAGGCGGCAACGGTGAGAGACTTGTTTTTAGAGAGGTGGATTTTTAAAAGTAGAAGTTCAAATTGTTTGGGTACAGACCTGGATAGTAGGACAGAACTCTGCAGGCTATCTTTGCAGTAGATTGCAACACCGCCCCCTTTGGCAGTTCTATCTTGTCTGAAAATATTGTAGTTTGGAATTAAAATGTCTGAATTTTTGGTGGTCTTCCTAAGCCAGGATTCAGACACAGCTAGAACATCCGGGTTGGCAGAGTGTGCTAAAGCAGTGAATAGAACAAACTTAGGGAGGAGGCTTCTAATGTTAACATGCATGAAACCAAGGCTATTACGGTTACAGAAGTCGTCAAAAGAGAGCGCCTGGGGAATAGGAGTGGAGCTAGGCACTGCAGGGCCTGGATTCACCTCTACATCGCCAGAGGAACATAGGAGGAGTAGAATAAGGGTGTGACTAAAAGCAATAAGAATTGGTCGTCTAGAACGTCTGGAACAGAGAGTAAAAGGAGGTTTCTGGGGGCGATAAAATAGCATCAAGGTATAATGTACAGACAAAGGTAAGGTAGGATGTGAATACAGTGGAGGTAAACCTAGGTATTGAGTGATGAAGAGAGAGATATTGTCTCTAGAAACATCATTGAAACCAGGAGATGTCATTGCATGTGTGGGTGGTGGAACTAATAGGTTGGATAAGGTATAGTGAGCAGGACTAGAGGCTCTACAGTGAAATAAGCCAATAAACACTAACCAGAACAGCAATGGACAAGACATATTGACATTAAGGAGAGGCATGCTTAGTCGAGTGATCAAAAGGGTCCAGTGAGTGGAGAGGTTGGTTGAGGGTCACGGCGATTTAGACAGCTAGCCAAGCCAACCGGTAGCAAGCTAGCATAGGATGGAGTCTGTTGTTAGCCACCTCTTGCATTCGGTCAGTAGATTAGTGGGGTTCCGTGAGGTAGAGGGGATTAATCCAAATCACACAACAACAACAAAAATAAGAACAATAGATATAGTTATAGAGGCCCGAGAAGAAAACATAATAATAATAAAAATAAATAAATTGTCCGATTGTCTATTCAGATAGCAGCCGGTAAGACAGCTAACGGTTAGCGGGCCGCAGATGGGCGTTCAGGTAACGTCGCGACAGAGGAGCCAGCCGGATCTCCTTCAGGTAGATAACGTCGGCAGTCCAGTTGTGAAGGCCCGGTGGGGCTCCGCGTAGGCAGTGAAACGGGTCCGGATAGGTGACTGCAGCCCAGGAGTGAATGATGGAACTCAGGAGTGATTGACGGAGCTGGCTAGCACCGGAACAATCGATGTTTGCTCCGGAATCGACGAAAGCCGACTGTCACACGGATAGCAGCTAGCTAGCTGTGAGATCCGGGTATGAATGTCCAGAGAGCAGTTGAAATCCAGGGACATGGAGAGAAAAATTGGTCCGGTATGTTCCGTTCCGAGCCGCGCTGAGCCGTACAAAACTGGCGATAGATTTTCGAGCTAAAGGATAGCTGATGACCACAAACCGTGGTTAGCTGAATACTAACGATTTGCCAGTAAAGAAGCTAACTAGCTTCTGGATTAGCTACTGGGCTAGCTCCTGGCTAGCTTCTGGCTAGTTTCTGGCTAGCTTCTTGGAGTTTCTGGCTAGCTTCTTGGAGGATTACAGATCTGAGGTAAATAATATTTTTTTATAAATATAAATTGGTGAGGCTGGTTGCAGGAGAGTGTTTAGAAGATGAGTTGATGGAAAATGAAAATAAAATGTATGTGAAAAAAGTTGTAAATATATATATATACAGGACACGACAAGACGAGGACAAAAGACGTCTGAACTGCTATGCGATCTTGGAGAAAGTGTGTTAAAGATGTTAAGTAATTAATGTTGATATTATCCAAAGGGTTTTTAACTGAAATGTTAAATGTTGGTGTCTCGATCTCAGACATTTACGCTCATATTTGTAAATAGTATTTCAAAAATGGCAGAATCAAACAGTATTGGAATAGTGACTTGTATTTTGCATCTAGAAGTGTAAGAATTTTAGAAGAATGCTATTTCATCAGTCAAATGTTGCACTGTTTGATAAGACAGGGTAAAGAAAACCTCCATTTTAATGAGTTTAGTTGTGAGTTTGACATTTTACCACAAGAAGTCACTATAATACTATACGTTATCAAACAGGGTTGTGCTGAATATCAAATGAACCACAGTCAAATTAATTATTTGCAACTAAGAGTAAGATTAAAAAAGACATGTATAACTTACTTTCTTGATAAAATACATTCTAAAATGTCAATATATGTGATTTCTGAGTATGTAGTGCACATATCTTTTTAAGGCCCAAAGCAGACGTTTTTATATCAATATCAAATCATTTCTGGGTAACAATTAAGTACCTTACTGTAATAGATTACGATGAAAATGGTCAAAAATGTATTTTTTGCAAAAAAAATCTTTCTCAAGCAATAATTTTGCTAGAACTGTCTGGGAGTGGTCAGTGTGGAGGGGAAATTAAAACTAGCTGTTATTGGCACTCTCTTTGTCGTTGGTCTATAAACCAATTTACACATGGTGATGTCGCCATGGAAAGCCAAAACTCTCGCCCATGCAAACCTGCTGATTAGAAGGTGCTGTATAGATGTGAGAAAATCTCTTTTCATGGCACTTCAATATCGAAGTTAATTTTTCGTAGCAGGTTAGGAAACTGAGGTTAAGGTTAGGAAAAGGGTTAGGGTTAGTGAAAATGCTCTCCAAACCTTCTGCGAAAATTACTTTGCATTGAAGTGCTATGAAAAGAATGTGTCCCTGCTCAGGTGTTGCATGCATCAACCAATGGTTGTGTGCCAAGTCATCCATTGTGTCATCGACTGACAGATTGCTATAACATATGGTGTGGTTAGCTGACACACAAAATACCTATCCAGGCAGTGTAAGATCTGGCAAGTGTCAGCAAGGCCTGGGCAGAGGAACATGCTCTGTATTTTCAACCAGAACTATCAGGAAGCAACCCCGATCACATTTTTGTAAAACACATTTACATTGTTTATTTTCATCAGCTGTTGTACAATATGAAATAAAATTATTTTGACTTCACAGGGCCTTTAAATGTAGGCAAACAAGTTTTCGGCATTCAAACTAATCTACCCAGCCAGATTCAGCACCATGGACAGTGAAGATCAGAATACCTGCGATCTGACGATTAGAACAACAGTGCTATTTTTTATTTTTTCAATTTAAAGTTTTATCAAGTTTTCTTGTTTTTCAATCAACCAACAAAACACATTCCACATTCACAGGCTTTAAAAAAAGAAAAAGTCAAAAAATAATAATACATATGAAAAAATAAAAATACAATTAAAATGAATGATAAAGTCAAATAAAAGAATTTATTTTCCTTGGTGCACACGTACTCAAAAACGAAATTAAAATAAAAACACACAAAAAAACATTTAACACTTGCAGCAGCACTATCAAGGTTCTTATCAGCTATTTCAAGCATTCGCTGAGACGACGGGCCAATAATTCGTTTTTAGGTTTTACAGTACCTTACACAACATGTATCTGCGCATTTCCCTAGTCACCCTGTTCACTCTGTCCAGTTTGAAATATAGTTGAATAGTGAAGACCAGAGTCTATCAAACTTGGGCTGTCTCTTGTGGAGGTCATAAGTGAGCTTTTCAAGAGGAAGAAAGTCAACAATCTGGTCAATCCACATTTTAAATGTAGGAGGGGTATTTGAGGCCCACAATAGAAGAATACATTTCTTAGCAAAGTATGTAATAGTCATAAGCAATGACTATTTCTCTATGACTTTTCTCTGTCAGGATCAAGAACAAAGTCCTGCTGGGCATTAAGAAGATAGATACACGGGGTCATATCAAACTGTACCTCTAGTATTTTCTGTGCAGCAGTATGTACAGATTGCCAGAATCTGGCAATCTCCCTACAGCTCCAAAATACATGCATATAGGTTCCACTTTCAGAGGTACATCTTTTACAGTTAGGAGACATATCTGTTTTCATTCTATGGAGTCTCAAAGGAGTATAATAAAATGTGTACAAAAATGTGTAATTAGATTCTTTCATTTTTACACTGGTAGAGGAGCAGTATACCCTGTCGCAAACCTCCGCCCATAACTCATCACTGATAGTCAGACCAAGGTCCTTTTCCCAGATTATTTTCAAAGGAGTAAAGGAGGAGCTTCCTTTCTCAGAAAGGAGTCTATAGATGTAAGATATTTTGCCTTTAATGGATTGTGCTGTGACAAGAAGGGTTTCAACTTCATTCAACTGAGTTCTAAACCTCCTCTTGGAGGTAAATGAGGAAATGACATGTCTAATTTGAAGATATTTGAAAAAATGGGATCTTGGCACATCGAATTCACTGCGGAGCTCTTGAAAGGATTTCAGTGTAGTGGTTTTCTGATGAAATAGGTCTGAAAAGGTCCTGATTCCTAGAGTATGCCAAAGATTAAAGTTGGCCTCCCTCAGGGCTTTTGGCAAGTCTGGGTTGCCCACTATAGGCGAGTGAGAACATATTTGGGAGGAAATGCCCAGGTATTTCTTACAGTCCCTCCACGCTAGTAGGGTGCTGTAAATCACAAAGGTTTTGGCTATGTTGCCCACTTCACTAAAGTTATTAATGAATATAATTGAGCTTAAGGGCAATGAACCACAGGATTGGGCTTCTATCTGAATCCACGTTGACTCTTGTCTGTTTGTGATCCATGTTAGCATGTTGCGGATTTGGGCAGACCAGTAGTACAATTGAAGGGAGGGAAGGGCAAGACCACCCTTAGATTCAGGTTTCGATAGAGTGGAAAACTTGATCCTAGGTTTTTTATTGCCCCATATAAATTTGGTGATGCTTTGGTTAGTTGTTTTGAAAAAGGAACCTACTGGGAGATAGCATGGGAGCATCTGAAATAAGTAGTTCAGTCTAGGGAGGACGTTCATACGGATTACATTAATTCTTCCTACTAAGCTAATTGGGAGGGAGATCCAGGTTTGGAGATCGTTCTTGATTCGGTCCAGGAGTGGAAGATAATTTTCCTTAAAAAGGCTATTCAGATCTGGTGTCATGAAACCTCTGTGTTTTCCATTGGAAAGGACAAAGTGTCTTCATAGAGCTGGTGAGTGTAATATTAAGAGGGCAGGCAGTGGATTTGTTAAAATTGATCTTATAACCTGAAAACTTGCCATACTGAGCAATTGTGTCTAAAATGAGAGGGAGGGATTTCTCAGGGTTGGATATGTAGAGCAAGACATCATCCGCGTAAAGCGAAATCTTGTGCTGCAGGCCGCCTGCAGAAACACCCATAATACTTGGATTGCTCCTTATCAGCTCTGCCAGAGGCTCCGCCCCCAACAAGTAGAGCAGCGGGGACAGCGAGCACCCTTGTCTTGTGCCCCGTTCCAGAGGGAATCTGTCAGAGTTCAGTCCATTAGTAGTCACCATGGCATTTGGATGAGAGTATAGTGATTTGATCCATTTAATAAAATTTGGGCCCATATTGAACTTTTCTAAGACTGAAAACAGAAAGCTCCACTCCATCCTGTCAAACGCCTTCTCAGCATCCAGTGAAGCCAGTAGGACAGGGGTCTTCTGTGCGTTTACTTGATCAATAATATCAAAAAGACGGCGAATGTTATCAGAAGAGTATCTGTCTCTAATAAATCCAGTTTGGTCTGCTTTTATTATTTTGGGAAGAAGAGTGTGAAGTCTTTTGGCGAGCAATTTGGTAATTATTTTAAAGGAAGGACGAGCAGGATAGGGGGTCCTTGTCTTTTTTTAGCAACACTGTAATGCGAGCTGTGTGCATTGAGTCTGAGAGAACTCCGTTTTTGCCTCCAGGATCTCCTCAGGAGTGAAGGGGTAGTGGAGATCTTCTTGGTCGGTCTCTGATAGTTTAGGTAGCGAGATTCCCTCTAGGAAAGAGTGGAGTTCTGCCTCCGTGTGTTTTCTCTCAGAGGTATATAGTTTGCAGTAAAAATCATGAAAAGTTAAATGGATCTTTTTTGGGTCATATGTGACCTCGTCCTCTGCTGTTCGGATAGCCATGATTGTACGCTCTGACTGCTCCTTTTTTAATTGGTAAGCAAGCAATCTACTGGGCCTATTGCTAAACTCATGGTATTTCTGTTTAGTAAAGAAAACTTTTTTTTTTATCTCCCGAGTGTAGTCCAAATTCAGTTTGGCTTTGGATGCTTTAAGATGACTCCAGGAGGTGCTGTCTAGGGATTGTTTATGTATTTTTTCACAGCATTCCAGCTCCCTCTCAAGATCTAGCCTGTGTGCTTCCATTGCTTTTTTCTTAGAGGAAGCATATGCAATTAGATGACCTCTTAGTGTGGCTTTAGCAGCGTCCCACATTGTGGCCGGAGAAACAGGAGAATCTTTATTGTCTTGTGTGTAGTTGTCTATCCATGTAGTTACCAATGTATGGAACGCTTCGTTTGATAGCATGGAGGTGTTGAATTTCCAGCTCTTTGACCTTGGGATGTTTTTGCAGAGGTCAAAGCGGAGGTGGACAAAGGCGTGATCTGAAAGTGCTATGGGTCCGATTGTACAAGTGGCTGAATTTATGAAACTCTTTGGGATAAAAATGTAATCTATACGGGAGTAGGTGTTATGGACAT
This sequence comes from Oncorhynchus mykiss, assembly GCF_013265735.2. NCBI lineage: Eukaryota > Metazoa > Chordata > Actinopteri > Salmoniformes > Salmonidae > Oncorhynchus > Oncorhynchus mykiss. The sequence goes on along the minus strand of NC_048591.1, from coordinate 27,826,704 downwards.
TAGAGTAGTATGTATAGTCCATAGATGAGCTATTAGTCTCTCTCCAGATATCTATCAGTCCCATCTCCTTAGTAAGAGAGTTCAACATCTTTGCAGATCTAGGATTTGTGGTGGGGACTTGAGATGATTTGTCTAGGGTTGGGTTAAGGGTACAATTAAAATCTCCGGCCACCACGCCAAAGGAGACACAATGCTCATTGAACAGGGTTATAATTTTTGACATGAAGGCAGGAGTATCTGTGTTAGGGGCGTATATGTTTAATAATTGGTTGACCATATGTTTTTGTCAATTATGAATGGAACATTTTTATGGATAAGTATGGCTGTGCCTCTACTGTTTGATTTGAAAGATGAGAAATACACCTGTCCCACCCAAGCTCTGCGGAGTTTGGCATGTTCAGCATCACAGAAGTGTGTCTCTTGTAATAGCGATGTCTGCTTTTTCCTTTTTTAGAGCACATAGTATCTTTTTTCGTTTTATTGCATGCCCTAGACCACGGCAGTTCCATGTCAATAGATTCAAGGTACTAGTCATCGAGCAGTAATCGAACTTTAGTGCAAGTCATCGCTGGGTAAAAATTGATGGTAATTACATAAAAGGAAAATAAATGGTGTACATAAAATAATAGTCTCTGAACACCCCAGCCGAGTTCCCAAACAACTCGACACATCCCGTTGGATCTATTACCCCCCCGCTCAGTCTCAATTCTGTGTTCCGAATAAAACAAAAACCGGGAACAGTTAGCAACGCACAACACCTCTCCCCACCAAAGAAATGCCACATCCTCTCCACCCCGCATTGAGTAAATAACATAGTTGCCCTCGTCCAGACCACAGTAAAAGAGGGGAGAAAAATAAAATCAATAGCCAAGCCTACATATACCTCCCCCGAGGGACATAGGGAACCCCAAGTAATAATAGCAACAACAACAAAAAAACAGGGAAATAAAAGTAGGCTGAAACATTAGTAGGCCTAGGTTAGGCTCAACAGCCCATCCCTCCCAGTTAAAGGAAAATAAATATAAATTGGACGTCTCTGGGTCTCTGGATATCGGCTATATGTCGTCTTACATATATGGCATTAATCGCATTTAGTCATTGGTCTGTTTCTCATTGGCCAGGATTGTCTTTCAAAAAACGTTTTGCCTCTTCGGGAGTTTTGAAGTGTCGCAAGGCTCCTTGGTGAAGAATCCTGAGCTCGTTTGGGTATTTGAATCCCCTGAAGATGCCTCGGTCAATGGAGTATTTCTTCACTTCGTCGAATTCTCGGCGCTTTCGGCGTATTCCAGCTGACAGGTCCTGGTGTAAAGCGAGTTTGGCGTTTCCCACTGTGATGGTGTTGTTTTTCGCCGCCTGTAGGACTCGTTCCTTGTCGGTGAATCTCAGGAAACGTATGGTGATTGGGCGCGGTGGTTGTCTGGCTGCTGGTGGGGGCCTCAGTGCTCGGTGAGCTCTCTCGAGTTCTTTGGGCCTGTCGGTGGACATGTGGAGTCACTCGGGAAGTTTGTCTTGCAGGTAGCGGATCAGTGGCATGTTTCCCTCTTCTTTTTCGCCCAGATTGAATAGAACACAATTATTCCTTCGCCCCCTGTTTTCCAGGTCCTCTGTTTTCTCTTCCAGATGCTCGATTTTCTTTTTAGCATATGCTATTGTTTCCATGGCATCTGTCAATAAGTTTTCCATGGATAGGATTCGCCCCTCTGCCTCGTCCAGGCGCCCCGCGTTTATGGTTATCTTGTTGTTGATGTCAGGCAAAGCGTTTTCCAGGATTGTCACCTTGCCCCCTATCGCACTGAGCTGAGAGTTAATGGCATCTAATTTAGTGTTTAGTTCTGTACGTTGGGATCTCAACTCAGAAAGGATGTCTTCGACAGAGTGCGAGGTTGGCATTCGTTGTGCCTCGTGGGGGAGCGGGTTCTCTTGCTCCTGGCTAATGGCGCTAGTTTTTTCTGAAGCTAGCTTCTTCTTGGAGGCTTTTTCCGTCGCTAATACTCGAGTCCGGGTAAAAATGTCACCTGTAGTGTCGCCGCCATGACTTTTTTTACTAAAGCTAAATGAGTTTGAACAATATAATCAAACATTCAAATAAGTAAACAGGCTATATTAAAGTGCACTAAACATAGAGACAGATTAACCATGGAGAACACGAAACATGATGACAGATTAACCAGGGAAGTGAATTTAACAGAGGTTAAAGCTAAAACAACAGAATATGGGTACGTCTGTGTGAAGAGGTGTGGCTTTAGTGTGGATTTGAATAGTACACAAGTAGGCCTACGCTATTTTTGCACTGTAAAATTTTTTTTAAGTGTTATGTTTTCCCAGATTCATAGTGTTATGCAGCCCAGGCCTATCTAGGAAGGCTGGGCATAAATTGTTTGCTCACAGCATCACATGATGACGTGGGCAACATAAACACTTAAACTCTGTAGATTAAAGTTAATAGTAATCAAAACTAATTTCACCACGAAAGGAAGTGCAATCGAAATGAATGAAGAAGACAAGGTAATTCTAGTGAGTTAATAAAATGACAAGGTGTTGCCTGTGAGCGTTGTAGACTACTGCCTCACAAGCCCGGGCTTTAGTGGCACTGGCATACGCGCTTGCCTCTGCACTGAAGGAGCCACCGAACGCGTCCGCGTTGCAGCTCTCACTTTCTCCCGCTACAGTATGTCCTACAATGACATATTTGGTGGGGGTTGGCAGCCAACAATAGGATTGGATTGGGACTAAATCAAAGAATAAAACGATATTGAAATGAATATTATTAACAAATATTTCCCAGAAGATTTTGGGTTCAACCTAAGGCTGACTAGGACAGATCAATCAACTTGATCCGACACAGTAAGCCTACATGTCATACGTAAGTAAACCCACAAGAGAGACAATATTGCAAAGGCAGGACCATGTTCGATGGAAGGCAATCGAAAACGTTTGACGGGGAAATTTCTGTCAATATTAGCTAGTCCTACTGATTGGGCAAGTAACCTTTCCCGCGCTCTTCCTAAAAATACTATTTGTGATGTCATAAAGGTCTAACGTTCCATGACGTAGCATGTAGCCCTAAATTACAGTCCCTGCTTGCAATATTGTCCTCACTCTCGACCTGAACTCAACTTGAATGTAACCAACACAGACAAGGACATGCTTTTTGAGATATAAAATAGCTTGAATGGATGAAGAAAGGGTAAGCTAAATTACTTCATACAATATTGGGGGAAAGTAAAAAAGGGTAAAGCAATATAAGCGGATATTTCTTGTAAAAAGCTATAACATATTGTAAAGCAAATGTACCATTCTTTATAAAGTCACCAGCTTAGCGCTGATATGGCTGTAGCTCTATTTATGATGTCCTCTGCACAGATCTACTCTGACAGTGACATATTATTACTTATTGGAATGTCTGTCCTTCAGGTAGCACAGAGGGAGGATGGTGATCCTCAGAGGGAAGGAAAGGAAGTTGTTGAGGAAGAACCGGTGGCCACGCCCAAAGAGGAGGCCAAGAAGGGAAGGAAGGTAAGATGGCAGGAGTGACAGAGCACATAATAGGCCTACTGGGTTACACTCTGTACCTGATAGCAGCCATACCATAGATATCTATATATCTCAGATAACAACATACGTAGTAGCTGTTTTCAAAACGTGTTTTAAGAGCTGCTTTGACCTGGCCCATAGCCTATTCATAAATTGTCTCAGAGTAGGAGTGCTTATCTAGGATCAGTTTTGCATTTGAGATCATAATGAATACAATTATTTGGGCAAGGTTGAGCACACACCTTATCTGATGAACTTTATGTATACGGGCCCTGGTGTTACATGTCTGCCATCATTTGAGCTCTGGAATCTGTTCTGTTCTATCCTAGGCAAAAAGTAAGAGGAGTGGCAAGAAGTCAAGGAAGCTGGGCACTGACAACGATGCAGGTCAGAGATTTACCTCTGTAGTACTACATTGTTTCTCTATTCTGTCTATGATGTGCAGGTTGTGCTATCCATTTTCAATGAAACTGTAGTCTACTGTAATCAGTAAGAAAGGTCACATAGATAGCTTTATTAAAATAGGCCTATTCTAAAACCCTTAAACAATGAAATCAGAGTATTAAGAGATAAAACGTCTGATTTCTCTTTAATTTTGTTTCTACTTCCTCTACGGCAATCACATCTTTAGTCTCCAGGAATAAACACCTGGATAGAGGATCTGTAATTG